>NC_064419.1:49172283-49473533 GCF_023375975.1 Astyanax mexicanus | reverse complement strand
AGCGTACACCCCCACTTATTACACACACATGAACACACAGCAGCACAAACCCAACTTTTACATCAACAATAAACAGAATAGTAAATAAAATAACATTGCTGTTCCCGTAAATGAGCTGCTGGAGCTCCTTCACAGCGTCAACCAGCAGCTCAGTTTCCTCTGCTGAGAAGAGTTTGTTGGACACGTCCAGGTAGCTGCACCGTTACAATAGCAATCCACCAAAGTCAGAGCTCACCTGATCTACTCTTAAAGAGAATGATGAGCAAGAGACACTCTGATTGGTTAATTTCATGTTATGACCAAAATTAAACAAACCTATGATTAATTAAGAGAATTAGTACATGCGTTTTGTGTGTTTTGAGCCATTCAAGGTGTGGTATACGGTGTGTGTGTGGGGGGAATTAGCAGGGCTGATGGGGTAATTTGTGAGTAAAGCCCCTCTGGCCCTCATTATCATACTGTCTCCATCCTTTTTGTGCTGAAAATCAATCGATTGATCAATCAATCACCTGATCGAGCCATTTACCTCCCTACGTGGGCCTAAACTTCAGTTCCCCACATTACTGCTCACATTACTCACACAGCCGTTACTCAATAATTCATAATACTCCCAGAATTACATCTCCACCCCTTAACCTCAAGCTGATTATTATTATATTAATATTAATTTATTATTATTCATTCCACTACACGTCTTAGCTTTATTACTCTCTAGCCAATATGAATTATTCACTAACTACTGCTCCTATAAAAATAGAATTACAGTTAAAATGATTTAATCCGAGGTGTGAACGGCTTTCAAAGAATGTGCATTTACAGACAGTAGGATCCTGTTATAAGTGCAAAGAACTCAAAGAGCTCTATTTTAGTGATTTGGGTGTCAGTGTGTTTTTACTATCATAACGACGGGGAAAGTACAGCTTGAGCACTTCATTTTTAGACCACCACGCCCATTAATGTAGATATATATATTTACAAGCACTTTTGCTATTTAAACAATGCAGGCCTAAAAATGTGAAAATAGACTGTTGACGGGGTGTAAGATAGCAATGAGCATGGCGACACACCTTGAGGAGGGTGTAAGATAGTGGTCAAGAATAATAGACCCTCACACAGACTCTTATAATTTAAAGGGTTAATATTTATAGCTGAATAATGAGTCTAAGGTTTAAGAAATATAAAGTTTAAAGCTTTATTACAGAAGAAAGTGGGTCAAAGATTAGAGAGAAAACTCAGCGTCTCATTCAGAACAATTTACCAGGAACTAGATCAATAATCTTCTCTTGCTCATACATGCAAACATATCGCCTCTAATTGGCTAACAACACTGCAACATAGCAAAATGGACAAAAGTTAGAAAAAAATTAAAATAAAGACATTTTTACACTAATAACAGTCTTTGCAATGTCATATGTTACTTTATAACATGTGTTATAATGCTGAACCTGTTAAGTGCAGTTCAGCCACTGATCTAGTCTTAGAGTCTCTGTAAAACACCAAATTCACCGGAGATCCTATTTAAACCTATAGTTACTCACACACAGAGGTGGGTAGTAGGGATCGGCACATGCGCCGAGCTCCTAGAGCAAACTCCACGTCGGTGTGCGTATCAGTTTCAGCAAGTCACATGAACGATACAGGAACTGTTTCAAAAGGACACTAACGCGCCAAACTGTGTTTATAAGGAAGCGCATCTGTCGGGATGCATCTGCCAAAAACAAAAATACTGACTTTTTCATCCAAAACTACACTGTAAGAAAAGTAAGTACAGATTTGTACTTAAAAGAGTACAAAGCTTGTCGCTGGGGCTGTATCTTATATTGAGGTACAAAAAGTACCTTTCAGTAAAAGTCCTTTTTTTGTACCCATGGTTTTTGTGCCAGTATAGATTATAAAGATTATAAATGTTATCATCAACTAAATATGGCTCAAAAACTTGATGATCCAAAATTGTCTGGCTTTTAAATAAATAATGTGCAATTAAAATATATATTGTTTATTAGTACAGTGATGCAGAATACTGAATGTACCCTTTGGCTGCAGGTTAAATGGTATAAATTTGTACTTATTGCTGTTAGAAATTACTTTGTACTTCAGAGGGAACAAATCTGACCTTGTAAAGAACAAAATTGTACCTTTGAGGGTACAATTATGAAGAGTGTACCTTTGAGTACAAAAAAGTACTCATATCGTACCTCTGTTTTTTAGAGTTTATGAAACAGCCTTAAAGAAAAAAGAAAGTTTTCCGCTGTGTGGAACCATTTTGATCTTACATTGAAAAATAAGGTATTCGTTTTAATTGTGTTGTTGTTTAATCTGGTTCCTTTCAGAGCTTCAACTTGATCTATCTGAATCTAAATTCATCTCAAACTGACTCTTAGCATATTATTCATATTATGTTCTGCAGGTTAAATGTCGCATTTGATTGACAGAACTGTCCTATTTTAACAAATCCACCTCCTCAATGCTGGGGCATTATAGAGCCAAACATGAGAATGAAGTCCCAGATAGACCCAGGATGAATTTTCATGTTATGTTACATGTTCACATTATTTATTGACTGTATCTAAGAATACCAAAGATATTTTAAATGTAACTGAATATGTGAAATAATATAATATACAATAAAATACAATAACTTAAAACATATTTTGTATAGACTAGATCATAAAATCAGTCCGTCAGCTAGGTTGCCTTCAGGGATTTTTAAGGTCCAGTAGGTTTCAGTATTCAGTGACACAGTATCAGTACAGTATCAATACAGTTTCCCTATGGGTCGAAACGCTTCATGGCGCCTCATCTATCCATCACTAATGGGTAGTCCAGGTCCAGAAAGTAAAAATCCACTTTCAATCAATTTTTGTTTTTAACTAGTGTAAACAGAACAGTTCTAAACATCTAAACACCTACCTATCTCAATTGTACTTGTAACTGTATTTCTAACATTAAAATAACTTTTTCAGATTGTCTTCCCCTCACTCTGTTCCTCTCCTCTTTTATTCCGAGTTCTGCAGGTTCTCTCCGATGGTCTTCCTGTATCTCAGCACCGTTATTCCCTCCATCTGGTTCCTGGAGCTCAACCTCCTACCGTCTAAACAGCCAATCAACTCCTCATCTCCTGATCTTCAGCTTCTCTCCCACATCTCCACAGCAGCGGTAAAACAATCAATAAATATCTGAAATATATACAGCTCTGAAAAAAAAAATAAGAGAGCATTTAAAATTATGAGTTTTTTTTATTTTAGCAAATTGAAAACCTCTGGAATATAATCAAGAGGAAGATGGATGATCACAAACCATCAAACCACCAAACTGAACTGCTTGAATTTTTACACCAGGAGTAAAGCAGCATAAAGTTATCCAAAAGCAGTGTGTAAGACTGGTGGAGGAGAACATGATGCCAAGATGCATGAAATAAAAACTGTGATTAAAAACCAGGATTATTCCACCAAATATTGATTATTTCTGAACTCTTAAAACTTTATGAATATGAACTTGTTTTCTTTGCATTATTTGAGGTCTGAAAGCTCTGCATCTTTTTTGTTATTTCAGCCATTTCTCATTTTCTGTAAATAAATGCTCTAAATGAGAATATTTTTAATTGGAATTTGGGAGAAATGTTGTCTGTAGTTTATAGAATAAAACAACAATGTTCATTTTACTCAAACATAAACCTATAAATAGCAAAATCAGAGAAACTGATTCAGAAACTGAAGTGCTCTCTTCATTTTAATCCAGAGCTGTATATTGTTTTGTAATACAGTATCAGTTTTAGAAACATAGTATATATACTGAATGAGTAGTTGTGTGTAAAGATTGGTGTCAGAAGTGGTTCATTTAATGCCGTGTTTAAAACCCCGCCCACTAGAGGGCAGTGTTTTACTCTGTTGTTAGATCCCACTGTTCCTATGAGTCCTGTATAAGCTTTTATAATAAATCAGTACTAGTACATTATGTACTTAGTGTAAAGTATAAAAAACATGTATTAAAAAAAAGAGGTATTATAATTCCTTACATATTAAACGTTATTATGCCAGAATTTTATGACGGTGACTTTAACGTATAACATAGGCCATATATTGCATTATAAATGCAATCATAAAGAATTAATAATGCACGTTAAGGATTCACAGGAAGTATTAGCAATTTTTCTTTCTTTTTTTTAACTTTTTATAGATTTTATTTTATATATTATATATTATAATTATTATTAAGGTTTTTCTAAAATTTGATTTATACCATTTATCAACTTGCTTACAGGATCACAGTATATTGTAATATATTCATTTGTAAAATTATATATACAGTACCAGTCAAAAGTTTGGACACACTTTCTTATTAAGTGTTTTGATTTTTAATATAAAAAACTCTGATAAGAAATATAAAAATTCTGGTTTGTTTAACACTTGTTTAGTAAATAATTTCATATGTTATTTCTTCATAGTTTGTATGACTGTAGTATTAATCTACAATACAGAATAATTTAAAATAATGAAACCTTAGACTGGTACTGTAAATATGAATAAATTAATCAATAAATAAATAAATGAATTTGATCGGATATAATATGAAATATATTGGGTTCAAACTGTCTGCAATCAGAAACTTTGCTTGGTAAAATCTAATCCTATGAGTTTAGATCTTGATCTTTGTATTCTGAACATCAGACAGTCAGATCCAGCACCTGCACCGCCTCCAGATGCTTCTGGTCTTGACCTTTCCATCGGATCCGAGCAGCACAAAGCACAATTGATCGCCACGCTGTCGTATCAGACCCTGGTGTTTTCTATTTTTACACCATTTGAAAATGCCAGCTCCTTTTTACAGCGTCTGAGCATTTCCTGATACATAGATCAACACTGGAGATTAGTGAATATTAACATTACATTATTATTCAACCGCAAAATAAAATTAGGACAGGACGGAACATTTTAATTTAAAAAGTTGAAAGTTTCTTACATTTAATATCTCATTCCATCATTTATTTCATTCATTTTAAAGTGTAGTTGTGTCTAATAGGAATGAATGTCATGTGAGCTGGTTTTAGAGAAAAAAAGTGCTCCGGTGATCCGGTATAACACTGTTTTAGTCCAGTAGAGGAGTGGAATATTCATACATGCAAACATATCGCCTCTGACTGGCTAACAGCACTGCAACATAGCAAAATGGACAAAAGTTAGAAATGTTTTAAAATATAGACATTTTTACACATGTTACTTTACAACATGTGTACAACAATAATACCAAGCTAAGTGCAGTTCAGCCACTGACCTAGTCTTAGAGTCTCTGTAAAACACCAAATCCACCGGAGATCCTATTTAAACCTATAGTTACTTACACACAGAGGTGGAGAGTACAGGTCCAGAAAGTTAAAATCAACTTTCAATCAATTTTTACGTTTAACTATTGTAAACAGAACTGTTCTAAATTATTTTTACACCTACCTATCTCAATTGTACTTGGCTGGTGGTATTTTTCCTCCATAGACTAATTCTAACCATTTGTTTCTTAGCTTTGAATTACTGGGTAAAGTATATAAACACTGATGTGTTATTCGCACAAATAACACAGGAATGAACTGCATGCTGTTCCTAGCGCTGTTAGCTCCTCCTATCTGATGAGACTGCGTCGCCGCCCGGCTTCAGCTCTGCCTGTGGGCGGTCCTGAGCTGAAGGGGGCGGGGCCATGAATACTAATTTACAGGTTGACGTAGACACTGTGCTTTTCCATTTTTAGCGGAAGGAGACCTTTTTAATTGGCCTTTATTTGACTGCAGAGAGTTTGAACCCAAGATATTTTGTGTTTTAACTGCTCATCTCCATTTCCTTAATTAATAAACATCCATTCCAATCCAAACATCCAAAACACACAGTGATTCACTATTATTCACTGATAGATAAAACATGAAAACACTGGTGAACCTTCCCAGGAGTGACCGGCCGACTGACTGAAATTACTCCAAAAGGGCATGAAGAACTCATCCAGGAGATCCATAAAAAGAACCCAGAACAACATTTAAAGAACTGCAGGATCTATCTATCTATAAAACACATAATTTCAGAAAAAAAAGAACATCATACTGAACATAGCAAAACATGGTGGTGGTAGTGTGTTGTGATGGTCTGGAGCTGCTGGATAACTTGCTGTAAAATACAAAACCAGGAATTCTGCCGTTTATCAGAAAATCCTGAAGGAGAAAAATCCTCCATCAGTTCGTAACCTCAAGCTCAGGTGTACTTGGGTTCTGCAGCAGGACAATGACCTGAAGCACAGCAGCAGGTCCACTTCTGAATGGCGTAAAGTGGAAGTCTGATTGAGATGCTGTGGATGATCTTAAACAGGATGTTTATGCTGGAAAATCCTCCAATGTGTCTGAATTAAAACAATTCTAAATTCTGTAAAGAAGAGTGGAACTAAATTCCTCCACAGAGATGAGAAAGACTCTTTATCAGTTATCGGTAAAGATTGATTGATTGCAGTTGTTGCCACCAAATGAGTGGAACAACAATGTTACTAGATTTAGGGGTAAACACTTTTTTCACACTTTTTTTTACCTTAATAAATTAAAAAAAATAAATGTGTAGGGTGCAAATAAATTTACACAGCTCTATAAACCAGGAAGGATATCTGAAAAATTGACTATTCAGTTCCGTTTCATCTAAATTGCTAAATAACGTTAAATAACGAGTTGTTTGATCAGGATTGGCAGGTTGTAGGATTGAGAGTGGCTCTCTGTGGTCTACATCTTTCTCAGAAGCTCCTGAAACTCACTTTATTTCCCGGTATCTCCGAGCAGCAGAACCTCCCGGCCTCAGACTCCTGCCTCCATGCCTTTCTCAGAGGCTGGAGGAGCTGAAAGCTGTCAGAGAGATTGGGCGAGAGGCACGCCAGGCCGATGGCTCTCTCTCTGTGATGGGGTTAGCCTACAGACACTGATACGGATAAAGGGAATTCTGGGTAACTCTTAGAGCCAGGTGCCATCCTGAGGGGCACACAGTACAGCAGTCTGCTCTGAGTGATGCCCTGCAGAGTTCACGAGAAACCTAATCAGTCTGAGAGCCAGAAGAATACCACTCAAGTGTTTGGTGGCTTTAGTTATATACAGTGGTGTGAAAAAATATAATATATATATATAGCCTGGGAAAAAACAAAGCTGTTTTCAAAAGAACTTCATTTATCAAAGGAGAACTCCGGTGTAAAATGAGTTTTGGTGACTTTTGTTGTAGTAAAACAAGATAGAGATACAGAAATTTTAACAGTTTGTCCAAACACCCTTCAGACTGGGTGACACGGGGCATAATTTACCCTGATAAATCACTTTTTACACCGTTATCCAGCTCAAAGTAGCTCCACACCTCCTTACTAGAATCCAGAGAGCCCTGACATTTAAAACCAGGCATTAATAACTTAAAAAGTGCAGAAGAAACTTATTAAACACCAAGTTTACATCTCATAACGCTAACTTCAAATCCGAGCGCCGCCATCACTGCACTGATAATTGCATAGACATAGACATAGACTCTGCATAACCTGCCTCCTGGCTGCTATGTTATGCGGAGTCTGTGTAAATGCTCTGCGCCTCGTCTCTTTCACAAAAACACAGTTCAGTTAAATACTTAAAAACTGAAAGGTCTCATTACATCGTTTTTTTCATTCATTTGTCAAATGGGTTAGAGTTGTGGTCTGAGTCTGTGTTAGAGTCTGTGGTCTGTGATCCGGTATAACGCTGCTTTAGTCCGGTGGAGGATTTCAGCCCTTGTTCATGAATTTTTATACATGCTAACAGCACTGCGTCACTAGGAGGCAGCGAGACGCACAACAGTTAGAAACATTCCAAAATAAAGAAATTTTTACACTAATAACAGTCTTTGCAATGTGTAATGCCCTGTTAAATGCAGTTCAGCCACTGACCTAGCCTTAGAGTCTCTGTAAAACACCAAATCCACCGGAGATCCTATTTAAACCTACAGTTACTTACACACAGAGGTGGGTAGTCCAGGTCCAGAAAGTAAAAATCCACCCCGAGGTTTTGTCAGCTGAGCCGCAGGAGAGCCGCCCAGGCAGTACACCTATCATACAGGTACCTATCTCAATTGTACTTGGCTGGTGGTGTTTTTCCTCCATAGACTAATTCTAAACATTTGTTTCTTAGCTCTGAATTACTGGGTAAAGTATATAAACACTGATGTGTTATTCGCACAAATAACACAGGAATGAACTGCATGCTGTTCCTAGCGCTGTTAGTTATCTCCTATCTGTCGAGACGGAGTCGTGATACTGATAATAAAATCTACCAATAGCTCTGTAGATGTATATATTATAGTATAGTATATTAAAGTGTATTATAATTGATTGATCATTAATTTTCTATATTCTGTTTAGGGTCTATCTGAGCTGGATCCGGAGAACTGGGCTGCAGGTTTGGAGCAGACCATGCTCATCGTTCTGGTTCTGGGTCGCTGGCTCATGCCTAAAGGGGACATGTCCCGAGACCAGCTGTCCCAGCTCCTCATGGTCTACGTGGGACTGGGGGCGGACATCCTGGACATCTTCGACACCTTCAAGGAGCCGGAGGTGAAGACCAAGCGCATCGTCATCATCGTAGGGCTGAGTCTCTTCTCCTGGGCTTTAATGCAGTTTCCTCTGGTTCTGACCCAGACGAGTCCCACCACCCCGGCCCAGGCAGAGACCCAGGACCCAGCAGACGGGGACAGGACAGGGACGTCTACGTCCTGCTGCTCCAGTGAGGTCTGGAGCCTCCTGCTCACCGTCGGGCTGCAGGACGGTCCTTTCTTGGTGTACCGGCTTTACCTGATGATCCGAGAGAACGTTCTCAACCAGCTAATGATCTTCTTCACCTGTAAGAACATCCTGATCGTCCTGCTGGAGCTGTACAGGATCGGAGTTGTGCATTTTACTCTGGGAAGTCCTAAAAATGGAGATAGGTCACCTGAAGAACCTCAACGCCAGTTTGAAAAGGTGGAAGCTGAAGTTTTAGAACCTAACAGTGAGGATTAAATGTCCAGAACAGTTCTAAATGTCCAGAACTTTAAAACTCTATCCGGACGAGATTAGTTTCTATAAAAAATATTTCACACTTCTACTCTTTAGTGATAAAACTCCTGCATCCGGACTGCAGTTGAAAAACCAATGAGGAGGACCAGTGAGTTTTTAGGCTTTTTTTCTCGGTCACATGACATCATCGCAGCGTTCAGTAGCTCCTCCATTTCCACTCGCTGTTGTGTTTTTAACATGGATCTCCGTGGAAACTGTTGCACGCCCAAAGTGTACAGTAATTAGGGTGAGTGGCAGTGGACAAATAGCTATTTTATTAAAAGCGAGGAGACGAAACTCAGAGATGAGCGTCCGGACGGGACTAAAATTACCGGAGGAGCACAGAGTTCAGAGAAAAACATAATAATATAATTATAATATAATATATAATTCAGCCTGTAATTTTCTCAGAGGACGTCTGAGAAAAACACGTACATGATCGTTCTGGACGGAAATAAAACCACAGAGGATAAAGAGAAAATTACCCAGAACCCCCTAAGAAACTAATCCGATCCAGATAGAGTTTTGTTGTCTGAAAGTATTTTTCCCAGAAAAGTTTTGCAATTACACATGTTTTGTTGTACACATGTTTATTTCCTTTGTGTGTATTGCTACAACACACAACAAAACTGAGGAAAAAAAGCCAAAATTTATATAATTTTCCACAAAATTAAAAAAATTATTGCCACCCTCAACCTATTTTTTGGTTGCACACCTTTGAAAAAAAAAATACTAAAATCAATCTCTTCCTTTAACCATTAACAAGCTTCTTAAACCTCTCTGGACCACTTTTCTTTAGCAAACTCCAGCTCCAGGTCTCTCAAATTCGAAGGGTTTCTTCTCCACAAACAATTTTAAGATCCCTCGACAGCTGTTCAATAAGATTTACCTTATTTTTTGCACTATAAGGTGCACTGGAGTATAAGGTGCATTATGCGGCACTAGTAAGGAACAGGGGTGTCGCCATGTTTCCCTTCTAATAAAGCTAAACTTTGAGTAAAGTTGAGCAAACAAAACTGTAATTCTTATAAAAAATTATGTTTTAAAGTTAATCGAGTGCTGGATGTTAATCTACACAGATTTCTCTTCTGAAAACTGTTTATTTGGGTGATTAAAGCACTTCCATTTATTTACAGTAAGATTAGATTTCCAGATTTCCACTAAGGCTGGCCACGCAACAGAGCTAAACAGACGATCCCTGAGTGTTCTGATAAGTCAGTGTGAAATTAGCTAGCGGTTCGTCCCATGTAGCTTGTTTTAACACATTAAACACACAGACCACAGTCTGATATACTCACCTCTAAATGACAAAAGAGTTGCTAATGCTGCTCCAGCAGTGCTAGCCAGGGTTAACAGCAGGCTATAGGCCGATAATACTCACTTATTGCAGTTGGAGGCTAATGCTAATAATGCTCCAGCCTTGGTGCTGGAGAAACTTCACTGAAACTCTGTATAACGTATACTGTATAACTCTGAACTTCAGTGGAGAGGGTTTATCGCTCCTTAATACCTGACTGATAAAATTCATAAATTAATTAAATTAAATGATTTAAAGTGAGCCTTATAGTGCAAAAAATACAGTAGACTCTCCAGTGCTTTGTTTCCATTAATGTCTAGAATGCATTGCCTAGAATGCAAACCCAGTAGCTTGTTTTAACATGGTAAACACGCAGACTACAGTCCGATATACTCAATTCTGAACGGCAAGAAAGCTAGCACTTAGCTAGCAGTTAGTGGCTAATGCTAATGCTACCCAAGCAGTGCTAGCCAGGGTTAGCAGCAGGCTTTGGGCTGATACTACTCACCTCTCAATGGCAACAGAGTTACAAAGCCACCTCTGGGTGCTTTCTGAAGTATGTTTGGGGTCATTGTCCTGCTGCAAGACCCATGACCTATGATGCAAACTGTTTTTTTTTTTCAATTAAAATGTAGAAGATGGGTTTTTTTATACAGCCACTGGTTAAAGAGGTGAACTGTAGACAGATAGGAGGCTGGGGAAACTGATCTCCATAAATGGTTATCCTCGTTTTACAGGAAATCCTGACAGTAGAGAACAGAGCCGTGAGGCTGCATGATGTCCCCCGCTTCCTGCATCAATAAAGCTATTAAAACTTTAAATAATGATGACGATGTTCCAGCTCTGAACACAGCGTTCCACTACTGTGAAGTTCTTATATTCTCATCCATTGTGTTCATTGTTCTACTGGGTCTGTGTGAAGGTCACTGGATACGCTGAATAAAGTCCACTGAAGAATAAAGAACTTAAAAATCCGCTCTGTGGACGTTCAGTTTTGGCTAAAAGCTTAAATGTGTTTTTTGTGTCTAATATATAAAATTGTAAAATGAAATAAACTGATAACACTTTACTATAGGGGTCACAATTAACAGTATTTATGACAGCAATAAACAATAGTAAATGTTTTTGTAATTATCAGCTGAATTATCAGTTAGACATTATTAAACATTACTAAACTTTAATGCTAAAAGCCGCAGTTTTTAAGATTTTTACTGGTAACACTTTACATTATATCGTCCTTTGTTGAAGCCTCATAGATGGTCAACGGACATTATAGTTGATTTAGTTTATTATTTTTTTGTTTTTTAACTTGTTCTTCGTCGTATTTTTTAAATGTTTCTTTGTTTTAGCTGTCTTTTTACCTTGCTTTTATAGTTTTATTTTCTTTTATCATTTTAGTTATTGCTTATTATATGTATGTATTTCTTTTTGTTTAGTTGCATTCTTATCATTTATATTACCTTTTGTGATTTTATGATTCTTACTAATTTTTTTTTCAACTTTTTTTAAGAGTTGGTTTGTTTTAGCTGTCTTTTAACCTTTTCTTCATAGTTTATTTATTTATTTTTTGTATTTTATTTTTTTTAGTTCTTATATGTTTTTTTTTACTCTTTTATGTGCTTATTTTTTTGTAGTTGCATTATTTTCATTTATAGTACCTTTGTGAATTTATGACTTAAATTCATTTCTTTTTTATCTTACTTGTTTTTTTATCTTATTTTAAAATATCTTATATATCTTATTAAAATTATGGGTCTTTGTATTTATTTATTCTTTTTCTTTGACAATCCCTTCCCTGTGTAATGGTTCGGCTACATTGTAAATGTACTCAATGTACTCTGAGTTTAAATAAAGGTCAATTGATTAATTAATTGATTGATTGATTGATTAAGTCAACTAAATGTCCATTACATGCAAAATAATTCTTAGTTAAATGTAAATGATTCTGTATTGAATGTAACCCTACACCCTAATTGTAGAGCTGGGTTTAGGGTTAGTTTTAAGTTTTAAGCTAATGGTAGGGTTAGGGTAAGGTTCTGATTCCTTTTATTAATGTTTATAAATAAGGGTTAATCTACAGTTACAGTAGATACAGAATCGCCAGCACTGAAGTAAAATTAAATTTAAATTTATAATGATTAACAGCATCGTTACTAGGGCTAATTAATTATTAGTTGATTGTTAGTCTGTTCTAATTGTAAATTGTTGCCAAATAAAATCAAAATGTGTTTTTAAGCAGTTTTAAGTTACATTCGCTTTTGTTTCCCTAAACAAAAATGCAAAGTTTTAAGTACTGTTAATTAATGTAGCCTTATTTTAAAGTGTTGCCAATAAAATAATGTAATAATATATTAATAATAAATAATAAATAATAATGTTTAGTTCACAGCGTGAACTATACAAAAGCAGCAGCTATTGTTCAGCACCTCCAGAAACTCCTTCTTTCTTCAAGACGCTGAGAAAACTATTCCAGGTGACTCTCCCTCATGAAGACACTGAGATTAAAATATATTTACACCAAGAGTCTGCAGATCTGAACTCACAGATACATCTGATACTTATATAGAAGCATCTAAAGTAGAAAATAAACATTATTATTAAAAATAATTCAGCATGTCTTCCTGTAGAGCTTTAATATAGACTTTAATATTAAATATATAATGTAAAAAAATCATAAAAAGTAAGAAAACACACTGATTCCAGTGGTTTTAGTAACAGCTGCAGCCATGAGATGGCAGTGTTAGCATATAGTTTAAGCTGTAGTGATGGAGGACGGTGGTGAGCACGACTGATCTACACTTTTATCAGGTGTGATTAAAGACCTGAGAGCTTTTACATCAACACCACAAACCCAACGCTTTGAAGAGATACCTGACAAGATACACGGGATGCTCATCATCACTCAAGGAGGGAGCATCACTCCTTCTGCTCAGCCTATCAGAAGCTCTCAGCTGACCCTAGTGAAAAACACTAGATTAAAGTATACTAATCATTATTATGCTATAGTGCACTAAAGTGTTTTCTTGTGGCCACATTATTATTAATCAGTATATTTTAAGAGTGATAAAATGGAACAACTTTTTTTGGTACTTTTTATACTTTAATTACAGCATAAAAATAGAACAAAAGTCTTACTTAAATTGTGTACCTAGTGTACCTAACTATTTTAAATACACTAATTTAAAGTAACATTTAAACTACTTCATGTATGTAACCCTATATTTTAAATATGCTTACAGTAAAATTATAATACATTTAATAATAAGTATTATTATTAATAACTGTATCACTATTTATTATACACCAGGAATATTAGAAATGTACTAAGAATCAATGTTAAATATATTTACAAATATATGTACATATATGCTTTTTGTTCCTGGTATTTGTAAGTAGCACACTTCTAGTATACTTTGATGTGTATAAAAATATATTGTACTATACTGTACTACAATTTTTAGCCTGTTACAAATTTACTTTACATTTTTTTTAATTAGTAGTATTAATATAATTTTCTTTCTAAAAAGTTACATGATATACTGTACTTGTCACGCCTGGCCCTGTTTCCTGTCTGTCCTCGTGCCTGTGTTGTCCCACGTGACCCGTGCCCCTGTGTTCTGCCTGTGATTTTCCAATACCTCATGTCTCATTTGTAGCTCCACCCCTTCCCCAGGTGTTTCCACTCCCAGTGTGTTTCCTGTTTAGTTATATAGACTTCCTCTGTTACTTGTCCTCTGTCGGTCTTTGCACTGTCTCCTGTTGTTTGTCTCTCTGCGTTTCTCTGTCTCTCTCTGTGTTTCTTAGCCTCTCAGTGTTTCATTAGTCATTGCCCTAGGTCCTTGTTTAGTGTTTATCTCTGTTTGTTTCTAGTTTCCATAGTTTACTCCATTTCCCTGTTTAGTGTATTCATCCTCTGTCTAGTTTAGTTTCTTGTTTTATTTTCTTGTATATATATCCCTAGTTTATTTCCCTTGCCCTGTTTAAGTTCATCCTGTCTAGTTTTATAGCCTCCTTGTTTATTTATCATTAGTCTCTCTCTCTTGTTTATTCCTAGTTTATTTTTCCAGCGTTTGTTTCTTGTTTATCACTAGTACCTCTTGTTTGTTTAGTTTTATGTTCTCTAGCCTCCCTCGTTTGTTTAGTTATTTTGTTGTTACGTGTTTACTTGTCTCTTTGTTTATTAAAATTCTCACCTTACCTTTGATTACGTCCGCCTCCTCGTCTCTCTGCCTGGGTCAACCGTGACAGTACTTTAGGTGAACTACAGAAACAGCTTTGCTGTTTAACACACTTTGCTTAAAAAATGTACAAAAGTATATTTGGAAATAAGTATTTTAGAAGTATATAGAATTACATTTAACTTAAAGTGTACATAGTAGTCTATTTATTTTTAAATACAATATATTGTACTTTTTAAAAGGTATGATCAAAGTTTACTTTCAAACATTTTATGAAAGCATAATATCAAAGTACTTTTAATATATTTAGTACATAAATATATTAATATACATAAAGCATACTTAGACATTAAGTATATTTTTTTTCAGCAGGGGACCCATGCTTAAAATTCACTTTTAAAAAGATTACTATATTCTACACCTCTATCACCAACACTCTCCACAATACAGAGATACTATTTACACTAATACCACTCACAACTTTACTGGACCAATCACATCTTTTATTGGGCGACATGATGACATGATGAAGGTTTGTACTGGCTCTTGGGTTCAAGTCCCTATTAGAGCTTAGATTGGGCCCAAAAAACCCGATCCGACCCAGCCTGAGCCCGTGCACGTTCTGTTTTCGTGCTGATTGAATGAACGAAATATGATCAGAATTATGTTAATTAACACTTTAACACAGAAGCATAACTATTATTTAATTATAATGATTTAATGATTAAGAGCAGCTACACACAGTGCTGCAAGTCAAACGCGGAGGCGTTCACGTGCGCCCAGAGCTACGTGATTACATTTTTCATTATAGTTTCATTATAGTCTAATTTTTGTTTTCGTTTTTAGTGTGGGCTTGCTAGTTTTTATTAGTTTTCACACAACTTATCAGAGAGATCAATCTAGAAACAAATGAGAGAAAGAAAAAGAGAGAGAGAGAGAGAGATTTGCGTGTTCTGGTGTATGAGCTACTCACAGGTAAAAGTTTTCACATACTGTATCTCCTGTTTCTCTTTTATCTCCTCGCGCTTATGCTCTAATCCCATATATAATCCTGCAGTTTCTCAGTGTTTTCTGTCGTATAAACACAAAATACAGTTCCAGTGTCACGTCTTAGCCCTGTCTCATGTCTCTGTGTGTCTTCCCCACGTGACCTGTGCCTCTCTGTGTCTCCTGTCAGTAGATTTCCACCATGTGTTTCTCATTTGTAGCTCCGCCCCTTCCCCAGGTGTTTCCAATTCTAGTGTGTTTTATGTTACTATAAATAGCCCTCCTCTGCCACCTTGTCCTCCGTCGGTCTTTGCACCTTCCCCTGTTGTTTTGTCTCTCTGTTGTTTCACCGCGTTTCATAGCCCTAGTCCTTGCTCTGTGTTTACCTCTGTTTATCTCTTGTGTATATTTCTAGTTTCCTTTATTTCCTTTATTGTTTTCTCCTTTGCCCTGCTTAGTTTAGTTCCCCTTGTCTAGTTTAGTTTCTTGTTTAGCTCTATGTTCCCTGTATTTAACCTTAGTCATTTGTTTCTCGTTTATTTCTTGTTTTCACGTTTATAGTTTATTGCCTTGTTTATTTTCTAGTTTATTTCCCTTGTATATATATTCCTTATTTGTTTATTATTATCATCGCTCGTTTGTTATTGGTTATTTGTGTTTCTTTGTTACATGTTTACTTGTTCCTCGTTTCCTTGTTTCTTTGTTATTTATTTAATAAATTATTTATTTATATCGCCCTTACCTGCACTTGTGTCCGCTTTCCTCGTCACCCTGCCTGGGTCATTCCGTGACATCCAGTTAGTTACGTTTTTTTTTTTAATTACTGTTTTTATTAGATTCAGTTAACAAAAATGTTTTTTTCACTTTCAGTTTTCGTTATAATAATAATTGGTTACTTAGCAACATTGTGATTATCACACCAGAGCTTTATATAAAATAAAAATAGAATTAAAAAACAGATTCTTTTTTGGGGCATTCCTGATGAGTGCCAGTTTCATCATTATAATGTATTTGATGGTCTTTGCAGTAAGTGCGCTTGAGGACACTAATGAAAAACACTGAATTTTAGTTGTGTCCAAACTGTTGCCTCTATATTGTTGATACGATAAGACAAACTACATGTTGCACAGATTACAAAGGTGCGACTGAGGAAGAGGAGGGCACTGGTGCTGAAGAATGGGATTAAATAACTCTTGTGTTTTACTAATATTACAATAAATAATCACGCACTACTCACAGCTTCCCGTACTCATATCCACACAGGTGGCTGAAACGTTTGTACTGCGCTGTAATATTAATAAAACCATGTCAATAATAAAGACACAGCAGCAGCAGTATTGAGAGCTACACCTAGCCTGGTTATTTTTTGTGTATTTCCTGTCAATCAGACGACTAACTAAGCCCTACAGATCCGGTATGAAATGAAGATTAATTAGGGAGGTGGTGTAGGAGTGTCATTTGTTGTAATCCTGTACAGCATCAGGACGAGTGGAAACATATATCACACTGCGCTTGTTTGCGGCTTGTTTTGACATGCACTCAATAAGCTGTCTGAAATAAAAGAGATAGAAGAGTGAAGGAGGGAAGGATGCACCTCAAACAGACTCATCTCCTTATTATCAGGGCTCTTCTGTCAGAGTATTCCTGCCTGTAACGACAGTCTCTCAACATTTTAAAGACGTTTTGGCACCAAGGATAGCAAACCGTGAAGAGTTTCAGGTGATGTTTTTCACTTTTTTTATTGCAACAGATTTTACAAACATAACAACACTGCCCAAAGTTATGTCCACATTAGCTTCTTCACAACTTTATTACAGAGTTAATGATTACTACTAATAAATAACAGCAGAATTAAAAAATCAGTTTGGTACTCAGTGGAGTAGCACTTATTTCCACAGTCGCGCCTTTGTAATGTTTGCAGCTTGTGGTTTAGCATTGCCTTGCAGAAAAATGCAGGCTCAAACCAAACACTGTTTTTTTTTCCCTGTCCTAACCATTAAATATGGCTAATTATCTTTAGATAACATATCAAACAACAAAACTTAAACTTACAGGCAATGCCTCCACTGGCGCATCAACAGGATCACTACTGATTGTCTCCAGCTCTCCTAACAGCTCTACATGTAAACATTTCTACATGTTGCTTCCTACTTCCTGTCTAAACAGGAAGTACAAACAATATATAGAAATATTGCCTAGGGGGCAGTACATCGGTTAAGGGGGTGTTGCTATAAGGTTTCGCTCAGTGATGATATGGTATAGTTGTTAGTTGACAAGAGGCTGCTAGGTGGTTGCTGAGGAAATCCAAACTTTTGACTGGTAATGTAATTTTCATATATTTTTTTATTTTTTAGTAGCCTTTGTAATGTTTGTTCTGGAGTGTTACGTGGTTGTTATAGATTTTGTTTGGCAGTTGCTAAGGGGGTTGCTATGATCTAATGATGATTTAAATGTGTGTGCTGTTTTTCGAAAGGTTTGTGTTGTAATGGGTGGTTGCTGATGTTTTGCTACTGCAGGTGGTTGCTAAGGTGTTGCCAAGTAGTTCCAGAAGCTGTTGCTAAGTTGTCGCTCAGTGATGCTATGGTATAGCTGTTGGTTGACAAGGGGCTGCTAGGTGGTTGCTAAGGTGTTGCTATACTGTAACTTATGGTTGCTTTGGTTAAGAAGGTGTTGCTAAGTAGTTCCCGAAGCTGTTGCTAAGGTGTCACTCAGTGATGCTATGGTATGGCTGTTGGTTGACAAGGGGCTGCTTGGTGGTTGCTAAGGTGTTGCTATACTGTAACTTATGGTTGCTTTGGTTAAGAAGGTGTTGCTAAGTAGTTCCCGAAGCTGTTGCTAAGGTGTCGCTCAGTGATGCTATGGTATAGCTGTTGGTTGACAAGGGACTGCTAGGTGGTTGCTAAGGTTTTGCTATACTGTAACTGATGGTTGCTTTGGTTAAGAAGGTGTTGGTAAGTAGTTCTGTACGTCTGTTGGATGCTGTGGTGGTGTTAAGTGGTTGCTACAGTGTTGTTTGGCAGTTGCTAAGGTGGTTGCTATGATCTAATGAAGATCAAAATTGTAAGTGTTTCTAGAAGGTTTGTGCTATAATAGGTGGTTGCTGATGTTTTGCTACTGCAGGTGGTTGCTAAGGTGTTGCTATACTGTATACTGTAACTGATGGTTGCTTTGGTTAAGAAGGTGTTGCTAAGTAGTTCCAGAAGGTGTTGCTAAGGTGTCGCTTAGTGATGCTATGGTATGGCTGTTGGATGACAAGGGGCTGCTAGGTGGTTGCTAAGGTGTTGCTATACTGTAACTGATGGTTGCTTTGGTTAAGAAGGTGTTGGTAAGTAGTTCCAGAAGCTGTTGCTAAGTTCCAGTCCAGGACCTGTACACTCTTTTTTTATTTTTCCCAGTCGCGTCTTTGTAATGTTTGCAGCGTGTGGTTTAGCATTGCCTTGCAGAAAAATGCATGGACGTCTGTTGGATGCTGTGGTGGTGTTAAGTGGTTGCTACAGTGTTGTTTGGCAGTTGCTAAGGTGGTTGCTATGATCTAATGAATATCTAAATTCTTGGTGTTTCTAGGTTTGTTTTGTAATAGGTGGTTGCTGATGTTTTGCTACTGTAGGTAGTTGCTAAAGTGTTGCTATACTGTAACTGGTGGTTGCTTTGGTTAATAAGTTTCAGAAGCTGTTGCTAAGGTGTCGCTCAGTGATGCTATGGTATAGCTGTTGATTCATAAGGAGCTTTTGATCGGTATTTTTCATAGTTATTTGCATTTTTCTTTTAAAAAAAGACCAGTCCAGTACCTGTACTCTCTTTTTTATTTCCACAGTCGCGCCTTTGTAATGTTTGCAGTGTGTGGTTTAGCATTGTCTTGCAGAAAAATGCACACGGATTTGTAATCTGCATTAATGCTGCACTACTTAAGCGTAAAGACACGCCTCCATACCACGACACAACCTGAATAAAAAAAATATCTTTTCTTTTAGAAATGAAGATTAATTAGGGAGGTGGTGTAGGAGTGTCATTTGTTGTAATCCTGTACAGCATCAGGACGAGTGGAAACATATATCACACTGCGCTTGTTTGCGGCTTGTTTTGACATGCACTCAATAAGCTGTCTGAAATAAAAGAGATAGAAGAGTGAAGGAGGGAAGGATGCACCTCAAACAGACTCATCTCCTTATTATCAGGGCTCTTCTGTCAGAGTATTCCTGCCTGTAACGACAGTCTCTCTCATTCTCTCTCTCTCCTTTATTTTCTCTCTCTCGCTCTCTCTCTCTCTCTTTCTCTACACGCACTGCAATCGCAATGAATCGCAACAAACAACATCCCCTGAGAACAACAAAACATAATGAAACACTCTCTCTTCTCTCTCTCTCTCGTGCGTGCTCTCGCGCTCTCTCTTACTCTTCCTCTCTTCTCCTCTCTCTAAGTACACATTCTCATTTTCAAAGCCCACCACTTATTAAGCACTCTGAATGCAAAGAGAGAAAGAGCGAGAGAGAGAGAGAAAAGAAGAAGAGTGCAGATGAGAGTCATTGTACCACAGCGGCCTCTGTGTATCAAATATTAAGAGAACAATAAGAGAAAATAAAAGAATGGATGAGAGAATAAAACAAATATACACTCATCATCATACAATAGAAAATAACCAATGAATCCCTGAATGAGGATTGGTTCCCTCACCTACAAGGGAGACTGCTACCCTGATATGATTGGTTACTGACGTGTGGAACTAAAGCAATAGAAGGTGGTTGGTATGGTGTTGTCTGGCAGTTGCTGTTGTGGTTGCTATGTTCTAACGATGATCTAAATGCTAGGTGTTGCTAAGTATTTCCACAAACTGTTCCTAAGCTGTTGCTAAGGTGTTGCTCAGTGATGCTTTGGTATAGCTGTTGGTTGATAAGGGGCTGCTAGGTGGTTGCTGAGGTGTTGTGAGAGATAATGCTGGTGAGATACAGGAAGAGAAAGAAAGAAAGATTGTTAAAAGAAGTCAAACAGAAGAAACAATAATGTAAAAGTATTTGAGAGTGAGAGAGCGAGAGAGCGAGAGGTAGGTATAGATCCCTCCCTCAGACAAAGTCTGCTGGCTAATCCTGATGTGTACTGTCTCAGTTTCTCAACCAGCAGACCGAAATAATTTCGGTCTGCTGGTTGAGAAACTGAGACAGTACACATCAGGATTAGCCAGCAGACTTTGTCTGAGGGAGGGATCTATACCTACCTCTTCATGGTGAATCAGCAGATAAGGAAGATGCAAGGGCTTTCAAATAATAGTCAAGAATTTCGTGTTTCTATTGCAGTTAAGCATGAATTAGCTTGTTCATGTTTTGCTGTTTAGCACAAGATAACACTGATGTGTCGTAAAGGCAACAGTTTATTTGCATAAAAGGGACAGAGCCCTTAAAAGGCTCATTCTGAAAGGGACTGAAACTGGTAAGAACAGAGCTGGTGAGATCTATTTTATCTGTATGTGAGAGTGATTTTTTTAGTTTTAAAAAACTTCATGAACATGTTTTGAAGAACACTGTCCCAGTGACGTGTTCTAACTTCTACATTCCTTTATAGAGCTGAACAGGTTAATTTCTAGATCAGATGAAGAAACGCCGTTTGGGTCTGCTGGTTGAGAAACCCAGACAGTACACAGCAGGATTAGCCAGCAGACTTCGTCTGAGGGAGGGATCTGTAACTAACTGTCTGTGGCAAGTCAGCAGATGTAAGAGGTTTGAAAGAATAGTTTTGTGCTTTATCGCACTTAAGCATGAACTAACTTTTTTGTGTCTTGCCATTTATCATGAGCAAACACTGATGTGTCGTAAACGCAACAGCTTATTTGCATAAAAGTGACAGAGCCCTTAAACGTCTCATTCAGAAAGGGACTGAACCTGGTAAAAATAGAGCTGTGAGATCTCTTTTATCTGCATGTGAGAGTGATTTTTTAGTTTAAAGAAAACATGACGTTGTTTTATATAGAACATAAATCTATTCTCCTATTTTAATTTGTGTAAAATAGGTATAACAGATTATCCATTTATTTATTATTAATAATAATACATAAACATTGCATTAATATTACATAATAAAGCCTTGCATTCAGGTGTTTAAAGCCAGGTGTTAACGGGGTCAGAAAGCAATAGAGCGAGAGCAAAGTGAGTGTGAGAGAGAGAGAGAGAGAGAGAGTGTAATGTAGTGCAAGTGTGAAAACACTCCACACACTCTATAACACACACTATAAAACACACTCTTCAATAAAACACAGCTCTATACACTCGGCTGGCTGTGTGCTTACTCACAGCTCACTGATAGAGGGTCTTAGCTCTTCAAATCCACAGCTTTGATCTGGTTAAGCCCTCTCTCTCTCTCCCTCTCTTTCTCTCTCTCTCTCTCTGTTTTCTCATTGTTAAACTAGATTTGAACATCTCTAAAAAGATTATATTCTTTCAGAAGCTCACACTCTCTCCTGTGATATGATTATGTCCTGTATCTGCGGCGTTCTGATCTTCACAGTATACACTGGTGTTCAGCCTGGGGGGGAGATACGAGTGTTTGAAGTGGGTTGGGGGTGGGGGGGGGGATAACGATAGATGGCTGAGCTTTTGTTTAGGATGTGTTTCATCATGTATTGAAAGACTGTACAGTACAGTAGCACTGAGAGAAAACGTATCCCAAAATAGAAGCATGCACAGGTCTAGCGCCTCTGCTGGCTGGTTGCAGTATTGCATGTACTGTAGCTCCTCCCACCCACTTATTTTTGTCAATGACAAAAAATAGCCAAGCCCACTTTTTGTCTTATTTTCATCTTTAAAACTGTCTTGTCATCTCTAATGTCCCAAAAGTTAGTTTTCAGTTTATTTTTCCCCAGAAATCCCACACTTTATTCTGATTTATTATTATAACAAGAAAGCAGAGCTAGGCCAGAGGCTCTACTCATTTACTAGACCCACCCCCTTGTCCCCGAAACCAAGTTTGTCTCAGACAGTCTTCATTGAATTTACAGTGCAGCCTAAAGAACCAGAAGCAGTTTTTTTGTTCTTCTTAAATTAGTTTATCTTTTTATTTTATTTTTAAATGTATATAATTGATTGCTTTCTATGTATATTTTATTACTTATTTTTTTTTTATTCTAATGTTTTAGATTTGTTTTAGACGTAGGTTCTATATATATATACACAACTCTATAACTCTACTCGACGATTCTGGTTGCCAATTCATGGCATGGCACCATGGCAGATGATGGGACCTATCAACCTAGACAATTTTGGCTTCTATGGGACCTATTTTAGTGCTCTAAAGGAGAGTTGTTACCTGTACAGCATGCAGCTTGATTTAGGGTGTGCCAGTGTGTCTTTGCTATCATAACGACGGGAAAAGTTCACTTTGCACATCTCGAAACACAAACACAAAAGGCATGTACTAATTCTCTTAATGAATCATGGGTGTGGTTAATTAACCTTGGGCGTAACGTGAAATAATAAACCAATCAGAGTGTCTCTTGCTCATCATTCTCTTTAAGAGTCAGGTGAGCTCTGACTTTGGTGGATTGCTATTTTAACGGTGCAGCTACCTGGACGTGTCCAACAAACTCTTCTCAGCAGAGGAAACTGAGCTGCTGGTTGACGCTGTGAAGGAGCTCCAGCAGCTCATTTACGGGAACAGCAATGTTATTTTATTTACTATTCTGTTTATTGTTGATGTAAAAGTTGGGTTTGTGCTGCTGTGTGTTCATGTGTGTGTAATAAGTGGGGGCGTACGCTCGGCTCGGCACAGCGCCTGTGTTACCGAGATAGCGATGAACGTCTGACTGTTGGCGTCTGTCTAGGTTGTATTCAGTCAGTGGAGCTCCTGTGTTTTCTG
Organism: Astyanax mexicanus; assembly: GCF_023375975.1. Classification (NCBI taxonomy): domain Eukaryota; kingdom Metazoa; phylum Chordata; class Actinopteri; order Characiformes; family Acestrorhamphidae; genus Astyanax; species Astyanax mexicanus. The sequence goes on along the minus strand of NC_064419.1, from coordinate 49,450,178 downwards.
TTACCAAGATAAACAAGATAAAACTCCAGAAATGTACCTGAACACACCTCATTTCCAGAACACCACGCCCATCAGTGTAGATATATTCAGAAGATCTGCTGCTGTTTAAACCAGGCAGGAGGAAGGAGTGAAGATAGACTATTGGTTGGATCTTTCTAAAGAGCAGAACTGAATGGGACCATGCCGCCTATTCTTATATATTCATATACCCTTTAGCTTTTACACTGCTGTTGGAGGCGGAGCTACTTTACATGTAAAAGTGAGTTGTTGTCTGGTCACGGTTGGTGAGTTTGAGTTGTGTGGCGGGTGTGGAGCTCGAATTTCACACTCAGACAGGGCTGTATCAGCTGTCAGTGAGGTGAGCGGTACCGCGGAAAACCTGGCAGCAGAGGCGGCAGTTGTGTGTGTGTGTGTTGCGTGTGTGTGTGTGTGAGAGTGCGTGTGTGTGTGTGTGTGATGTGTATTTTAGCTGTGAGCATCCAGAAGACTGGCAGAATAAGAGTGAGAAGAGAAAACAAAAGGCGAGGAGAAAACAGGGCCGGCAGGATCTGCACGCTCTAACGGGATTGTAGCACATGTGGGAGGACGACACTCACTCAGCTGATCAACATTCAATACAGAAAGACCTGCCCTAGATAGAGAGAGAGAGAGAGAGAGAGAGAGAGAGAGAGAGAATGTGGGCGAGAGATACAGAAAGACAAAACAAACACATAGAAAGATACAGCGCCGTGTGACGATACATTAGAATGATTGTAAAATCAAAGTATTGGTTAAAGACTCTGTTGGTTCCTCTATGCTGGATATAAGATGATATAAGATTGAGAGGGTTGGGTTTGGAGGTTCTACAGGTTCTGTATGGATCCTGCAGCACATTTACACACAGATGTTGCTACAGCTGGACCTGTAGATCCTGTAGCTCCTCTACACTAGTACAGGGGTTGTACAATGAAACTGAAACACCTGTCGTCATTTTAGTGTGGGATTTTAGGTTTCATGGCTAAATTGGAGCAGCCTGGTGTTCAATCTTCATTAATTGCACATTGCACCAGTAAGAGCAGAGTGTGAAGGTTCAATTAGCAGGGTAAGAGCACAGTTCTGCTCTAAATATTACAATGCTCACAACATTATGGGGGACATACCAGAGTTCAAAAGAGGACAAATTGTTGGTGCACGTCTTGCTGGAGCATCTGTGACCAAGACAGCAAGTCTTTGTGATGCATCAAGAGCCACGGTATCCAGGGTAACGTCAGCATACCACCAAGAAGGACCAACCACATCCAATAGGATTAACTGTGGACGCTGTAAGAGGAAGCTGTCTGAAAGGGATGTTCGGGTGCTAACCCGGATTGTATCCAAAAAAACATAAAACCACGGCTGATCAAATCACACAGAATTCAATGTGCACCTCAACTCTCCTGTTTCCACCAGAACTGTCCGTCACCACAATCAATTATTGTGCTCTAAAACCAGATGTTTCAGTTTCATTGTCCAAACCCTGTCGAAGTCGAAGCTGAAGCTGCAGAGTCCCAGCTGCTCCATAAATGCTGGATTGGTGATAAATCAATAATCTGGAGATCTGCAGGACGAGGAAGTGCTGTAATCTGGTGGAGACTGTGCTCCTGGGAAACCCTTGCTGTGTGTGGGTGAACATTATCCTGCTGAAAAATGCTGCTGCTATCAGCTGGAAGTTCTGCAGGAGAGAAAGCAGCAACACATGTATCTGCAGGATGTTCTGCACAGATCACTGAGATCACTGTTAGTGTTCCTCCTATCACTACTACTAGGGGGGCAATTAATCAATCACACCAGCAGTTGATTGACAAAACAGATCTTGAATTCTGAATGTTTATGTTCTGTAGCATTCCAGTTTTTTCCTTAATGAGACCACTACAAACGAAGATGATGATGAACAGCCTAGATGGTGGGTAATTTGTCAAATTACCCATCCATTTGACCAGTCAGACATTCATTGCTATCTTGGCAACACAGGCATTCTCAACGTAAACATGTGTACACCCTGCTTTTTAGACAGCATTGCACAATTCCCAACTTTTACATCAACAATAAACAGAATAGTAAATAAAATAACATTGCTGTTCCCGTAAATGAGCTGCTGGAGCTCCTTCACAGCGTCAACCAGCAGCTCAGCAGTATCCAGGTAGCTGCACCGTTAAAATAGCAATCCCCTGGGTTCTCAAAGTCAGAGCACTCTTGACTCTTAAAGGGAATGATGAGCAAGAGACACTCCGATTGGTTTATTTCACATTACGCTCAAAATCAATTAATCACACCCATGATTAATTATAAGAATTAGTACATCAGTAAGGTGTACTTTTCCTGTCATTATGATAGCAAAGACACACTGACACACCCTAACTCAAGCTGCATGGTGCACAGTTGATAGCTCAACTGTAGATCGCAGGTAGTAGTGAGTGAACAGAGTGTGTGTGTGTGTGTGTGTGTGTGTGTGGTGTATCTGGGAGGATGATTAACCTGTCCTCTGAATTAACTATGAGCCACATGTCTCATTCACTCTGTCCCATTTACCTATCAGCCCTGCGGTCCTGCAGCAGAACACACACACACACACACACACACACACACACACACACACACACACACACACACACAGCTGTTTCTTGACACGGCATTAATCTTAACCACTCACTCTCTTCCACAACACAACCGAGACAGAAGATACTCTATACAAATACATGGATACCCCTTACAATTATTACACTACTTAATGACATTGCATACATTGCTGACAGAGATGTGCAAATGCACACACACACACACACACACACACACAGCTTGTGTGTTATGGTAAATGTCGCACACATGTACAGGGAAATTTTAGCATCATATATAATATTAGAATCTATAGAACTAAAAGAATGAGCCCTGTAAACTTAGTGTACCTTAACCTGTCTTACAGTCTAACATTTACCCACCATTTCTAAAGCTTTGAGACTCCAGAGAACCACAGTGATTCACTATTATTCACTAATGGAGAAAAAACATGGAACACTGGTGAACCTTCCCAGGAGTGACCGGCCGACCGAACAAAATTACTCCAAAAGGGCATGAAGAACTCATCCAGGAGATCCATAAAAAAGAACCCAGAACAACATTTAATGATCAGTGTTAATGATTCAATAATAAGAAAGAGATAAAAAACACTGCTGACCAAAAACAACACAACTGATGATCTCCAGAACTTTGGGTAAATATTCTTTACAGGACTGACGAGACAAAAGTGGAACTTTTTGGAAGGTGTGTGTCCATCCGTTACATCTGGTGTAAAACTATAAAACACATAATTTTAGGAAAAAAAAGATCATCATACTGAACGACATTAAACATGGTGGTGGTAGTGTGTGATGATCTGGAGCTGCTGGATAACTTGCTGTAATAGATGGAAGCAAGAATATCCGACTATCAGTTTATATATAACCTTAAGCTCAGGTGTACAGCAGGACAATGACCCAAAAACCCAAGTAAACTAAATGAAGCTCAGGTTTTGGAGTGGTCTATAAAAATGTTAAAGTCTGATTGAGATGCTGTGGATGATCTTAAACAGGACATTTATGCTGGAAAATAATCCAATGTGTTATCGGTGAAGCTTGCTTGATTGCAGTTGTTGACTCAAAAAGTAAGTAGAACAACCAAATTATTAGATTTATATTATATTTATACTGTATATTAACCCCCTGAACCTTTCTTTAACTGTATTTTTTATTTTTTAACAGCTTTAACCTTAAAAATGGCAATAATTACAGGTATCTCATCAGCACAACAATGTTTTTTTGGGGGTTTTCGTCAGTTTTTACGAGTAAAGAGAGCAGTTTGGACCTCCAGCAGAGTCAGGCTGGCACTCGCTGCAGATTTGGGTGCTCTGAACTGAAAAGCTCATTTTTTACAGCATTTTTACCATTTTCAATACATTCTCCCACCTTCCTTCACACAGGATTTTTCATTTAGAGGCTTTTACTGTGTGCTCACACAAACACACACACACACACTTTAAATATGAGCATATATACACACACACATATATACACATATAAACACAGCGCCTTTAAACACAGGCGTTTTATGGATTTATGCGCTTCCTACTTATCCTATTCAAAGCATTCTCTCTCTCTCTCTCTGATGAGTGAGGTGTCTGGTGAGGTTTGGCTTTTTAATAATTCATTTTGGCATCCCCGAAAGAAGAAAATGTTATCTCGTTCATCATGTTCTGGCGCAGGATGAGACGGAGAGGTAGAGGCGAAGTTATTGCAGCTGCTTATGAATCATTCGCTTTAAACTCCGTTCTGATAACGCATTAGGAGCAGGTTAAGTCCCCTAAAAGACGTTTTACACACTTCAACACACACTTTTGCTTACGTATATATATATATATATACACACACAATACATTAATGTACACTCAGCATAAAAATAAGAAGAAAAAGATGCACCCTGAAGGAATCAACTGACAGGAATGAAACTTGGTGGGTAGTTGTTGCACACTGAAAAAAATACGCATAAAATTTACTTTAAACAAGTTTTGCAACTTTCTGCATTCGCTTTTTTTTAAGTAAATTTAATTTCATGTAAATTTAAGTAACTTAATTACTCAATCCTTTCTTTTAGTAAACTTTACTACATTTATTTTTACTAATCAATCCTTTCTTTTAGTAAATTTTACTCCATTTATTTTTACTGAATCAATCCTTTCTTTTAGTAAACTTTACTTCATTTATTTTTACTGAATCAATCCTTTCTTTCAGTAAACTTTACTTAATTTATTTTTACTGAATCAATCCTTTCTTTTAGTAAACTTTACTTCATTTATTTTTACAGAATCAATCCTTTCTTTTAGTAAACTTTACTTCATTTATTTTTACTGAATCAATCCTTTCTTTTAGTAAACTTTACTTCATTTATTTTTACTGAATCAATCCTTTCTTTTAGTAAACTTTACTTCATTTATTTTTACAGAATCAATCCTTTCTTTTAGTAAACTTTACTTCATTTATTTTTACTGAATCAATCCTTTCTTTTAGTAAACTTTACTTCATTTATTTTTACTGAATCAATCCTTTCTTTTAGTAAACTTTACTTCATTTATTTTTACTGAATCAATCCTTTCTTTTAGTAAACTTTACTTCATTTATTTTTACTGAATCAATCCTTTCTTTTAGTAAACTTTACTTCATTTATTTTTACTGAATCAATCCTTTCTTTTAGTAAACTTTACTTCATTTATTTTTACTGAATCAATCCTTTCTTTTATTAAACTTTACTTCATTTATTTTTACTGAATCAATCCTTTCTTTTAGTAAACTTCACTTCATTTATTTTTACTGAATCAATCCTTTCTTTTAGTAAACTTTACTTCATTTATTTTTACAGAATCAATCCTTTCTTTTAGTAAACTTTACTTCATTTATTTTTACTGAATCAATCCTTTCTTTTAGTAAACTTTACTTCATTTATTTTTACTGAATCAATCCTTTCTTTTAGTAAACTTTACTTCATTTATTTTTACTGAATCAATCCTTTCTTTTAGTAAAATTTACTTCATTTATTTTTACTGAATCAATCCTTTCTTTTAGTAAACTTTACTTCATTTATTTTTACAGAATCAATCCTTTCTTTTAGTAAACTTTACTTCATTTATTTTTACTGAATCAATCCTTTCTTTTAGTAAAATTTACTTCATTTATTTTTACTGAATCAATCCTTTCTTTTAGTAAACTTTACTTCATTTATTTTTACTGAATCAATCCTTTCTTTTAGTAAACTTTACTTCATTTATTTTTACTGAATCAATCCTTTCTTTTAGTAAACTTTACTTCATTTATTTTTACTGAATCAATCCTTTCTTTTAGTAAACTTTACTTCATTTATTTTTACTGAATCAATCCTTTCTTTTAGTAAAATTTACTTCATTTATTTTTACTGAATCAATCCTTTCTTTTAGTAAACTTTACTTCATTTATTTTTACAGAATCAATCCTTTCTTTTAGTAAACTTTACTTCATTTATTTTTACTGAATCAATCCTTTCTTTTAGTAAAATTTACTTCATTTATTTTTACTGAATCAATCCTTTCTTTTATTAAACTTTACTTCATTTATTTTTACTGAATCAATCCTTTCTTTTAGTAAACTTTACTTCATTTATTTTTACTGAATCAATCCTTTCTTTTAGTACACTTTACTTCATTTATTTTTACTGAATCAATCCTTCCTTTTAATAAACTTTACTTATATTCTGCATTTATACAATATTACCTAATTACAATTACTTGTTTATTACTTATTATTTATACAATATTACTCAAATAATTTATGAAACATAGTATATTATTATTCCTGAAATGTGTAATTTCTGCAGAACCTAAGCAGAAATGTGTAAAACTCTTAAAACACTTTATCATCTACTAACTACAGTCTAAAAAGTGTCCATATAAAACAGAACATGGATTACTATTTGAATTTTCTGTTCCACCTTAAAAGCGCTAAAATTAGTATCTACAGCCTGAAGCTTGTGTGCCGCCACAGCAGCATTTAAGGCGGAATGGTAAATTAGCAGCATTTAAGGCGTAATGGTAAATTAGCAGCATTTAAGGCGGAATGGTAAATTAGCAGCATTTAAGGCGGAATGGTAAATTAGCAGCATTTAAGGCGGAATGGTAAATTAGCAGCATTTAAGGCGTAATGGTAAATTAGCAGCATTTAAGGCGGAATGGTAAATTAGCAGCATTTAAGGCGGAATGGTAAATTAGCAGCATTTAAGGCGGAATGGTAAATTAGCAGCATTTAAGGCGCAATGGTAATTTAGCAGCATTTAAGGCGTAATGGTAAATTAGCAGCATTTAAGGCGGAATGGTAAATTAGCAGCATTTAAGGCGGAATGGTAAATTAGCAGCATTTAAGGCGTAATGGTAAATTAGCAGCATTTAAGGCGGAATGGTAAATTAGCAGCATTTAAGGTGGGAGAGCAATTTTATGAGTTATTTATGTAAAGAAAAGCGTTTTTAAAGTGCATATATAAGAAAGATAAGTAGATAACAAGCTACTTACACGTAATGCTGTAGTTTGAGCAGCTTGTGCACCTTAACTTAGACACACCTGACCAATCATGATAAAGCAGGCAGGTAAAGGGAGGAATGAATGCTTATTAACATGGAATAATGGTATGATCCATTTTAGGGGGGATTGAAATCGTATCACAGTATTTTTCTAGGTATAGATACTGCATTGTTTTTGTAGTATTTAAATTAACATTATATGTGAGAAGTATATATATTTAAATGTTTTGACCCCCACAAACTATTGTTTTTACCCCTTTATAGTGGGTTAAAGTCTTAATTAATCCCCCTAATACCCTCATAATTCGCACTCTGCCCACTTTCACCCCTAACTTCAACTCCCACCTATTTTATAATTGAGTTTTCATGCTCATATACTGTATTTATTTTCTGTATGGACTGAAGCACAGCAGCAGAAGCAGGACTGAAACTGAAATAATAATTCTAAGCTCCAAACTGTACTATTAAAAAGATAGATGTCTCAACATTATAGAGTCATTTGCATTTTTATAAGATAGGCTGACCAGAGGGTAATTTGCGTCAGCATTGTTATACTATTGTCAATTATAATTATATTATCATTATTCATATATTATTGATGTGTGTGGGCGGTGGAGGGATGTCGCTGGAGACGCTGCATTATTAATAGAGGTACGGAGACCACTCCGAACTCAAGCTGTAAATACAGAGCCGATATATGTATTTTACAGCGCATTCATTTTGTCACAGTTTAGCCCGTGTCTGTCTCGTTGTGTCTCCCTCTCCTGGTCTATTGTGCTCCTGCCCCTCTGTTTTCCTGTCATGTGTCCCAGCCATGTGCTATTGTTGTGTTTTTGTCCTTGTCTCCGCCCTAGCCCTGCCCTAGCCATTAGTGCTGTAACCTCTTGTCTCATTTGTAACCCCGCCCGCTTGTTAGCTCCCACAGGTGTCCCTTATGTTTGCCTGTATATAATACCCCATGTGCTCCTTGTTCTGTGTCGTGCTTTGTTTGATCTAGTCCTGTTTCTCTGTCAGAATCTTGTTTAGTTGTGTTTTTGCGCCTTTGAGCCTTTTTGTCTGCAGTGTTCTGGTTTGTTTTCTTTAGTTTATTTATTTGTTTGATTATTTTGTTTGTTTGTTTAAGTCTTTTTCTCATATCCTCATAGTTCATAGTGTTTTGTTTTAGTTACCTTTTCTTTATACTATTTCATAGGGTTTTGCTCTTTTGTTTATTTTCTTGTTTAAATGGAAAATAAAACTAACTTGCATTTGCATCCGGCCTCCTCCTCTCCGTTACACATTTAATAGATACACATTTTAAATTTACGCCTTGTGCTGGAAATCAGATAAGGCTCCAAAAAATTATTTTAATAAACAATACAAAAGGTTATTGCCATTTAGAGACCATCATTTTACGCCACTGCTATTCTACTGCTTATATACTAGTTTACTAGATGTTGCAGGTGAGCTTACAGGTTACTTAACTAGTGATAAATAAGGTAAACGGGCATTTTTAAGAAACCAAGATAGTTAATTACTTGAATTTCTTGTCTCTTAATAAAGTGTTTGAGAGCATCAGTTAAAGTAAAGTAGTGAAGAGGTAGAGTTACAGGTATACAGTGAATAGTGAATATTTAAGTAATGTTCGAATCCAGATTATGAGAAGCAACAACTACTCAACTAAAGATTAAGTAAAATTACTTTAAGAAGAAATCAGTCAATCTGAAAAGAAGAATTTCAAGACCTTTAGAAAAGTATCCTAAGGTGCCGTCGCAGCAAAGCCTGTTAAAATGATGGAACTGGCACTCATCAGGATCGCCGCAGGAAAGTTTCCTCTGTTGCACAGAATAATTTTATCACAATTTCCAGCCCCAGAAACCACAGAAAAAGTGAATTCACAGGCAAATATCTATTTTTTTAGTTTCCAGTCATCAGTAGAGCTTATTTGATGGAATAGATGGTTCATATTTTTCCTGTAGTTTAGTTTTAAGTTCATGTTTAGGTCTAGTTTCATGTTTCTCATGTTTTCGAGTGATTTCCACTTTTTTTAACGGTTTATTTCAGGTCTTGATCTCAGCGTCTCTGATGTTGTAAAGCATCTTCTCAGCTGCAGAGTTACAGCGAGCGTGAGAAGATCTAACAGGTTCAGAGCGAGCCGCTGTAGAAACACCCAAAAGAAGAATTTATAGAGCTTTGAAAAAGTATCCTTAAGTGCAGTCGCAGCAAAGACCATCAAACCTGTTAAAATGATGAAACTGGCACTCATCAGGACCACCGCAAGAAAGGATAGAAGAGCAAGAGTTTCCTCTGTTGTACGGAATAAGTTCATCAGAGTTACCAGCCTCAGAAACTACAGAAAAAGTGAATTTACAGGCAAATATCTATTTTTTTAGTTTCCAGTCATCAGTAGAGCTTATTTGATGGAATAGATGGTTCAGATTTTTAGAAACATCGAAAAGAAGAATTTATAGAGCTTTGAAAAAGTATCCTTAAGGCAAGACAAGTTTATTTATATAGCACCTTTCATACATAACGGTCATTCAAACTGCTGTACAAATTAGAAAATACACAGAGAAGTCAAATTAAAAAACATGTAAAAGAATAACAGTAAAAATGGAAATAAAAACATAAAATAAGAATAAAGCATGATTGATTCAAACTTGATTAAAATAAAGAGAAGTAAAATTAAAAACAGGTAAAAGAACAACAAATAATTGGAAATAAAACTAAAATAAGAATAAAGCATGAATAAAACATGGTACAGTCACCGCAACGACCATCAAACCTGTTAAAATGATGAAACTGGCACTCATCAGGACTGCTGCAAGAAAGAATAGAAGAGTGAATTTACAGTAATATATCTATTTTTTTAGTTTCCAGTCATCAGTAGAGCTTATTTAATGGAATAGATGGTTCAGATTTTTAGAAACATCGAAAAGAAGAATGTATAGAGCTTTGAAAAAGCTCTATAAAGTATCCTCAAGTGCAGTCACTGCAAAGACCATCAAATGTGTTATAATGATGGAACTGGCACTCATCAGGATTGCCGCAGGAAAGCATAGACGAGCAGAAACCTCAAAAAATGTGCGTTAATTTGTGATAACACACTATAGGCATATATCTATTTTTTTTGGTCATCCCAGATGGCCCAGATTTTTCCCGTAGTTTAGTTTTAAGTTCATGTCTGGGTCTAGTTTTATGTTTCTCATGTTTTTGGGTGATTTTCACTTTTTTTAACGGTTTATTTCAGGTCTTGATCTTGATCTTGATCTCTTGACTGGTGACTTTTTTATTGTGAGTTCAAATTACTTAAAATAAGGTGAAAATTCTAAGTATGACTGAATAAGATTAATAAGAATAATTATTTCTAAAATAAGTACAACAATCTTACATTTACAGTGCTTAGTAAGACTAAAAATTCTTATCAGAGCAAGAAATAAGATTTATTGCTTTAAAAGTAGATTATTTCTCTTCCTAAGATTTCCATTTTTTGCAGTGCATAAAATAAATTATAAATAGAAGTGGATGTTTATGTTTATGTTTTGTCTCAAAATAAACACTTTAAGTGACCCCATGTTGGTTCTTCTACTTGTTCTTTACATAGCTGGTAATCCAGGGGTACGTTTCCCAAAAGCGTAGTTGCTAACTACGTTAGCAACTTACTTAGTCTGGACGATGCAGCTGCGACGCAGGTGTTTCCCAAAAGCGTGGTTGGAACTATGGAGGTAACCACGTTAGTAACTTGCATAGTGCAGCACTTAGTTAAGCTACTCAGGTGTTTCCCAGAACCGTGGTTCCAGCGAATGTTCGCAACTACCGTGGTTCAGCTGCGTCGTTCCAACTACAGCTCTAGACCTGTCGTTAGGAGCTTAGTTCCTGGTTATTAGTGCAGACGATGGACGGTAGGACTCAGAAAGCTGATAAATCACATTAATATTGCTGCACGAGGATTTAAGATGTCAAGTGTACCTATTTTTTTATGTTTGTGTTAATTACATTAATTGAGCCACTTCACTTTTATCCATGTGCGCCCAGGTAAAATAATAAAATTCAGTCCTTTTTTAATGTATGTCTTTAACATTTAGCTTTATTTAGCAAACATGAATTCAGTGTAGTGAAAAGAGAAGTGCTCTTTAGCTAAAATGTATTTTAGAGTCTTGGAAAGATGTATGTCAATTATTCAAGCAGGCATCTCTTGAGTAAAGATAACTTGTGCTGTGAACATTTATGAAATAGTTAATAATTATTTTATATTATATATATATATATATATATATATATATATATATATATATATATATATATATATATATATATATTATTTATATTAAATTATAATTATACAGGGCCAGACAGAGTGTGAATAAAGAAAATGTATCATTTAGCCAATACAACGTGTGTTTCTAGGCCTATACAAATGTTATCAATTAGTGTTTGTTAAATAATAAATTACAGGAAACACGTAGAAATATGTAGGCTACATTAATATATATATATGTGTAAAAAATAATAACATTAATTGCCATTATGAAAAAAAAAACATTAAGATAATAAAACCACGACTGGGATTTGAACTAGGCTTCCATCCGGTGTTCTGTCGAGTTTTGCTACCCTGTCAAACCGTACTACCCTAGTGCATATTTAATTTTTAAATATAAAATTGCTAGAAAAAGCCCCATATTTAAACATGCTTTCAGTAGAGTATTTGGAAAGCCTGAATCAAAATATCAGGAGACAGTTTAGGGTTATTAGGGTGATTATAAACCTTTTTTTTTTATTATTGCTAACTTATAATTACTTTCATTATCATCAGCTGTCATTTACGCATTTGTAATACTCAGAAATAATGGCAAGGGGTTTCTGATTGTTTAATGCACCCAAAAAGAACAGAATTACCATAAAAAAACAATAAATAAATAAAAAATGTTTCCACGCATGGGCGCTGGTTGAGAAGCACATCTCGATGGGTTGCACAATTCGACAGAACACCGCGCGCTGCACCGTCGTAGGCGCCCTGCTGAACCACTGAGTAACACACATTTCTCAGGTCTCATTTGAATAAGACTCATTCAGAATGGTGATTATTTTATTTGAAAAAAAATATTGCAATAGCAAATATGTGTGTTTTTTTAAGTAACAATGTCTGTTACAAATAATAATTAATATATAGCAATTATTGTCTACATTTTACTTGCAGTTCATTGTTATTTTATTAATAGTATTGTTGTCCGTTATGTTCTGGTGATAATTACAATATAAATAGCCTAAATGATACATTAGAAACATATTTTTGGCATAATATTTTAAAGATTGTGAGTTTTGCACGTTTTCTGCTGGGAAAGTCTGGCCGAACACATCTGGAAACACCTTAGTTAAGACCACGGTGGTTCAAACCAACATAGTTCAGACTTCTGTGGTACCAACAAAGTACGATGGTTTCGGGAAACGGTCGTACTTCAGATGTTAGTTAGTTTAACGATGCATCGTACCACGTTAGTTTAATTCTAGGCTCCGTCGTTGTACGGGAAACGCACCCCAGATTAGGTCATCCTGAAAACTGTGTATCGGGATCAGGGTGATCCAATGATCCAAAGTTGATTTGAAAAAACAGGTTAAAAGTAAAATGTTTCTCTTGTTTTCGGGTGACTTTCACTTTTTTTCACAGTTTATTTCAGGTCTTGATCTCAGCGTCTCTGATGTTGTAAAGCATCTTCTCAGCTGCAGAGTTACAGCGAGCGTGAGAAGATCTAACAGGTTCAGAGCGAGCCGCTGTAGAAACACCGTGTGTGCACTGTAAACACTAATAAGTTAAGTCTACTTAATTAATTTGAGGTAATTCTTTGCCTCAAATGAATGAAGTTTTCAAAACTTCAGTAATTTATAATACTGTATGATGTTGAACAAACGTTCATCTTTAAGTTCAACAGACAAACCACACGTACTTCACAATCAAAATGTGGTGTAGCTGAATGTCACGGATGACCCAGGCAGGGAGACGAGGAGGCGGACACAAGTGCAGGTAGGGTGAAAATAAATAATAATTTAATAAATAAATAACAAGAAAACAAGGAACAAATAACATGAAACAAACATACACAAATAACCAATAACCAAAACAAGTAAGGGGTTAACGATAACAAAACAGGGAGACTAAAGAAACAAACGAGTAACTGAAACAAGACTAAAATAACTAAACAGAACAAGGATAACCAAATAATAAAATAAACCAAATACTAACAAACAAGGAACTAAAACAAGACAGGATTAACTAAACTGGGCAAGGGAGAAAAGAAGCAAAATAAACAAGGAGCTAGAAGTAAAACGAGATAAACACTGAACTAGGAAACGGGATATGAAAACACAGAGAAACGCTGAGAGACAAAACGACAGGGGAAGGTGCAAAGACAGACGGAGGACAAGGTGGCAGAGGAGGGCTATTTATAGTAACATAAAACACACTAGAATTGGAAACACCTGGGGAAGGGGCGGAGCTACAAATGAGAAACAGGTGGAAAAGTACTGAGACGGGAGACACAGGGGAGCACAGGTCACGTGGGGAAGACAGACAGAGACACGAGACGAGGCCAAGACGTGACACTGAAACTTAACCTTTAAAGTTAAAGTAACTATCAGACAACCGCTCTATCTAACATGTTTAAGTTTATCGCAACGATTACAATACGTTGTTTTCGCTCAACATATATTGCATATCGTAGTTTTTATACCCAAAAATTCTAAATTAAAGGGGTGCCACTAAATAAATCAAAATAAACATTGACATCAAAGTTAAGTTAAATTAACATACACTGTAGAAAGCAAGTTTGTTTGGCCAGAACAATTCAATAAAATGTATTCAGAGAACTTCAACCTGAAAACTTAAAAATGCTGTTTGAGCCAATGAAAAAAATGGGATTTGAACCAACTTTCAGTACTGTATACTACACGTGTCAATGCTCTTTGTAGAGTGATGGATCATACAGCTTTCCCATAATGCTCCTGGCACCATATATTTGCATATTCGGTGTTGTCTGTTCACTCTTATGTTGCCACAGTGTTCAGTTGTCAGTATTGGCAGTTCTATAAAAAAATATGCTAAATATGTTGAGAATACCTATATATGTATATTGAAAAAACTTATACTTAATTATTTAAGTTATTTAAACTATTGTTGTGTGAACAAAACTCAGTTAAGTTAAATACACTTATATATGTATGTATATGTATGTATTTACAACGTAACTGAGTTAAATCTAAATAACTTGACTGATTAAAGTTGAATAAACTTAAAATGTTATGTATTTTCAACTTAACTGAGTCAAAGCAAAATGATAACTTGACTTAATTAGTTAAGTTGAGCCAATGATTTTTTTTCAGTGTAGACACTACATTATTTGTATTTTCTCTAAATCATTAATTCACATGAATTAGCTATATAGAGTGAACAGTATTGAGATCACAGCAACACAGAGTTACTGCAGCAGCTCTGAAACTGATGCTGCTTGTTCTTACAGCCTAAAACAACACAGAGACCAGGTCATTAATCAGAATACATGATCTACTGTACAAGACCAAGGCCAATGGAAAAGAAGCAGCCAATAGCAACAGCCTGAATCAGTTATTATAAGATGGTTCAACTCGAAGATCTCTGTTTGAATAGTACAGTATATGCAGTGATCGGTACGGTGGCCGAGAAAGCCCAGCGCAGTGCAAATTGAAAAGCGCTGCAAAAGCACAAAACACATCCATCAAAATTACAACACAGGCGCAGCAAATAGAAAAACGCGCTGCAAATACAACCACAACACAACGGAAGTGAGTCACAACACAACGGAATTTTCCCGGGGGACCTTAAAAGATGCTGTACCAGCTGTATACAAAGGACAATAAGTGGCAAACAAGCTTCTGAAAAGTAAGTTATGTTTATTACCTGTGATTACCGCGGTTGTGTGCATATTATTAAAAGTTCTGCTTCACAAAACGCCTTGTTTGCCACTTATTGTCCTTTGTACACATAGTGAAGTCCGAGACGTTACTGAAGACGCAGCTTAGCTGGTACAGTATCTTTTAAGGTCCCCCGGGAAAATTCCGTTGTGTTGTGACTCACTTCCGTTGTGTTGTGGTTGTATTTGCAGCGCGTTTTTCTATTTGCTGCGCCTGTGTTGTAATTTTGATGAATGTGTTTTGTGCTTTTGCAGCGCTTTTCAATTTGCACTGCGTTGGGCTTTCTCGGCCACCGTAGATCGGAGTAACGGCATTGAAATAAATGGTGTTACTAATGCTCTTACTTTTTTCAGTAAGGAGTAATCTAAATACTAATTACTCTGACTGTAACTATAACACCGTTACCATTTCCCAATTACACCCCGTTACTGCACGTTACTTTAGCAGCTGAATTAACTTTTTTTTAAACTTTTATTTGTGTGTGTGAGTCACAAGGGAGGGGAGGATGAAAAAACCGCCTTAGCAATGATTGGCTAAGGTATAGTGAGATTACGTCTTCAGCCAATCAGAGAAAATAGGTGGGTAGGTGTTTAAAGCGCATAGTGAGAGATTGCGGTGACGGAGGAGAACTCCAGTGTCAAAACAGCCTTTTATAGATGGAAATACGACACTATTTGAATGTGCAATGTGTAAAAATGTGCATGTACATTATGTCCCCGAACGAAAAGCCTCTATGCAGGTACTTGTCTACACTCTAAGAAATATAAGTACAGATTTGTACTTAAAAGAGTACAAAGCTTGTCGCTGGGGCTGTACCTTATATTAAGGTTCAAAAAAGTACCTTTCAGTGAAAGTCCTTTTTTTGTACTCATGGTTTTTGTGGCAGTAAAGATTATAAAGATTATAAACATTATCATCAACTAAAAATGGCTCAAAAACTTGATGATACAAAATTGTCTGGCTTTCAAATAAAAAATGTGCAATTTAAATATATATTGTTTATTAGTACAGTGATACAGAATACTGAATGTACCCTTTGGCAGGTTAAATGGTACAAATTTGTACTTATTGCTGTTAGAAATGACTTTGTACTTCAGAGGGAACAAATCTGACCCTGTAAAGACCAATATTGTACCATTGAGGGTACAATTATGAAGAGTGTACCTCTGAGTACAAAAAAGTACTCATATCGTACCTCTGTTTTTTAGAGTGTATGCTGTCGTGCACTTTATACATCTGGCTTATGAAACACGCTCTGAGAAGGTGGGGGGGGGGGGGCGAGTAACACAAAAGTAATGCAATAGTTACTTTTACTGGTAACTAGTTACTTTTATAGTGGAGTAACTCAGTTAGTAACTCAATTACTTTTTTGAAGAAGTAACTAGTAACTATAACTAATTACTTTTTCAAAGTAACTGCCCAACACTGAGTATGCATGCCCACAAATGTTCAAAATATTCAAGTATTGTTTAGAAATATCTAATTTTCATTAATTTGAGTTTAAACAACTTATGGGTTTACAGAGTAGAGAACATCTATCTACCTGTTAAACTTGTGAATCAGCTTCAGCGATGGCGGCGCTTTCTGATGATCTGATTGTCGGTCTCTTATACAGACGCTGTTTCCGAGTCGAGCTGTTTAACTGCAGCGTCTGCGGTGATTCCGCGGGCCGAGGGAGGTTTGGGTAAATCTGGCCTCACCGATGATTCACACGCTCACTCTGTAATTACGCAGATTCTCCGTCCGTCGCTGGAGTTTGCAGCTGTGGACGCTGTAGCCGGGCGTTTATGCGGCGTCACGCTGTAGAAGACAGAAGACAGGCTAAATATGACAGAAGCTTTTAGCGCTGAAACTCGGCGAGAGAGCGCGAGAGCGAGCGAGAGCGTGGGCGACTGTGATTACATACCTTTTACAGCTCAGATAGACCTGGATTGTGCAGAACGTTTTTTATTCCAGCCTCAATTTTCTCATCTGATTGTATCTGTTCGTTTTGTTGCACCAAGCAGTCATTCATCCCTCGCTTTTTCTTTCTTTCTTTCTTTTTCTTATTTTCTGTGAGGCAGCATTGTTCAACTAGTCCAATCGTTCTTCTCCCGGCCTCCTGAATGCAAATGATACACCTCAGAAATGCCTCAGCAATAAGCAGATCTTTTTACCGAAACCCGTTCCTCCTGGATATCTCCTGCTTCTCCTGCTTCTCCTTTCAGATACAGCGTTTTCACTAATAGCTCGGCTACTTACAGCAGGAAATCTGAGGGAACAGGCGTTCAGCGGCCATTCTGAATAGTAGGCCGAATTTTATTAAACAGTAAAACGGTCATGTGGGTCAGGACTAATGAAATTCTCCTCCATTCAGCGGCGCTAAAGTGAATATGGGTGTTTTTCTCAGCTGTAATGGCTTTTCTCCCTGTTATTCCCCCTCAGAATGAAACTGCTGAGAAACATTCTTCCACAGTCGGCTCGTTTAGAAAATTATTAAGCCGTTTTAAGTTTTTATTGGCTGATTTACGTCAAATAGATGGCCTATAGCATAGCCTAGCCTAGCATGTCATGAAACAGCAATAGATAAAGACTATAGATAAAGTTAAAGAAAGATAAAGACAAAACAAGACTCGATAGACTAGATAGATGAATTCTGGACATCCAGTAGCTATCTATCTATCTATCTATCTATCCATCCATCCATCCATCCATCCATACATACATACATACAAGATGGATGATCACAAGCCATCAAACCAAACTGAACTGCTTGAATTTTTGCACCAGGAGTAAAGCAGCATAAAGTTATCCAAAAGCAGTGTGTAAGACTGGTGGAGGAGAACATGATGCCAAGATGCATGAAAAAAAAACCAACCAGGGTTATTCCACCAAATATTGATTTCTGAACTCTTAAAACTCTCATTTTTTCATTTTCTGTAAATAAATGCTCTAAATGAGAACATTTTTATTTGGAATTTGGGAGAAATGTTGTCTGTAGTTTATAGAATAAAACAACAATGTTCATTTTACTCAAACATAAATCTATAAATAACAAAATCAGAGAAACTGATTCAGAAACTGAAGTGATCTCTTAAAAAAACCCCCAAAATATTCAACGTTCAACGTTTGGCGAGCAGATCTTCTGGCCCTCGTGCAAACAAACGATGTGAGCATCCATCACAACTCAAAATCCAATTATCAACCAGGCTAAAGTTATAACTTCAGCTTCATTCAGACTAAATAACAGCTCTACAGGAGGGAATCAGACTCTGACCCAAAAACACTCCCCGTAATTGAATTTGCTCCATTTGTTTATTTTTTTGATAATTCTGCATGGAGAGATGTAATTTACTTGATAACTCAGTATTACTTCTGCTGTGAGAAGAATTGCTTTGATTGGGTTTGGAGGAACTGGATTATGCACGCCCTGAGCTGGAGCCGCGTTCTAATTTGTTTTATTCCACTAATGTATTTTTTTATTTTTTTTTACCATTGAATAATGAAGAGAGAATAACGCTGATGATATAGACGCCTTGTTTGTGTTTGATTTTCCTCACGTTGGAATCGAATTAGAATTACGCCTCTGAAAAGATGAGCTGAAGTCAAATAAATGTCTTGGTGAGATAAAGAAAATAATTAGAGGATTTTAGTTAGGATTCTGAAGCTGCTGTTCATCATGCTCAGATAAATTCTCTAGTTTTACAGTGTAGTTTTGCACGCTCCTCCCAGCGCTGAGGTCTTGGATTCAAGTCCCTATCTGGGTGGAGTTTCCATGAATCTAGAGTGTCTAAAAAAGTGTCTGTCTGTCTATCTGTCTATCTATCTATCTATCTATCTATCTATCTATCTATCTATCTATCTATCTATCTATCTATCTATCTATCTATCTATCTATCTATCTATCTATCTATCTATCTATCTATCTATCTATCTATCTATCTATCTATCTATCTATCTATCTATCTATCTATCTATAATCATGTTCTCTCTGTGTCTGCTTGGGTTTCCTCCCACAGTCCAAACACATGGGGATCAGGTAAATTGGATACTCTAAATTGATTTGTATATTTATGTATAGGTACACTGCAAAAAATCCATTGGCAAAAACTAGACAAAATATATGTAAATTAAGATGTTTATGCTTATTTTAAGCAAAAAAAACTGCCAATGGGGTAAGCTCATTTTTATTAGTAACATTTATTATAAGAAGCAATCGCAAAGTCTCAAAATAAATGAAGCAACACCTAAATCAAGTAAATATCACAGTTTTTTGGCTTAAATTTGGACACAAGAAAGAGTATAACCTGACTGGTGACTTTTTGTGCTTTTTTTAGTTTAAACTACTTAAAATAGGGTGAAAATTCTAAGTGAGTCTGATTAAGATACCAGTTATTCCTCAATAAGCAAAATAATCTTACACTTATATAATGCTTAGTAAGACAAAAACTAAGCAAAAAAAAAAAATACGATTTATTGTCTTGAAATGTAAAAATTTTACTCCCTAAGATAATTTTTTTGCAGTGTATGTTCATTGTATATTATTGAGTGTGTGTAAATGTGTGTATGAATGTGTGCCCAAGTATTATTTGGCACTCTGTCCTGGGTAAATGCTGTAGTGCCCGGTGCAGGTCTCCCAATGGACGGTTGTTTCCGGTTGAGAGTACGCTATGTGCTATTGGCTGCCTCTTCACACCTGTGTGTGTTTGAGTGCTGAGTATAAATCGTTGTGTGTAAAAACATGTAAATTGTAAAGCGTCCTTTCTAGAATTTATTATTTCAATATCCTGCTGAAAAATACTAGCTCTCCCAGAACATTTTCATTCATCTTTGGGTGCTTTTTAAAGTATGTTTGGGGTCATTGTCCTGGCGCAAAACCCATGACCTAGAGCACCAACCCAGCTTTCTGACACTGTGACCCAAAATGTACACTTTGGTAACCTTTGGTGATCGCAATCACTTCCGGCGCCGCTCGAGTGGCAGCCAGTTACAGCAGCTCCTGCTCTTCGTGAGCTTTTTTTCTCTTGTTTTTCTCTCTTTTTATAGAACTCTTTAAGTTTAAGTACTTTTAAACTGTCCGCACACCATGGACATTAAGCTGGTCAAGCTTGCGCTTTTCTTTGTTTTGTTTTTCTGGCACATTACACACGCGACCGCGGATCCAGCAGACGGTCTCTTTGTTTATAGCCGGGATCAGCTGTTAGCCTTTAGCATAACAAGGCTACCTCCAGCGGAGCAGCCCGAGATCCCCTGCGAGCTGAAGAGGAGGCGGCGGGGGTGTCGTGCGGGTGTTGAGCGCCGAGCGAGAAGGAGACGCTACAAACCCGTTCTTCCTTCTGTCATCATGGAGAATGTGAGATCTCTCTCCAATAAGATGGATGAGTTGGCGGCGCTGACCCGACACCAGAGGGAATTCCGTGAGTGTAGCGTTATGCTGTTTACAGAGACGTGGCTAACAGCGCTAGCTCCGGACACGCTCGTTTCTCTGGACGGATTTCACCTCATACGGGCGGACAGGACAGCGGAGAGCGGTAAGAGGAAAGGAGGGGGACTGGCAGTGTTTGTGAATGATAGATGGTGTAATCCTGGGCACATCACTATTAAAGAGCAAAGCTGCTGCAAGGATATCGAACTGTTAGCCGTTAGCATGAGACCTTACTATCTCCCACGGGAATTCACGCACGCTATCGCGATAACTGTTTACGTGCCCCCGTCTGCTAACGCTGATGCTGCCTGTGACGTCCTGCACTCAGCTGTGAGCAGGATTCAGACCCAACACCCACAGGCCCTCCTTGTGATCTCAGGAGATTTCAACCACTGCTCTCCATCCTCAACCCTGTCTACCTTCACCCAATATGTTACCTGCCACACCAGAGACAATAAAACACTGGACCTGTTCTATGCCAATTCAGAGGAGGCATATTACTCATCACCCCTCCCACCTCTAGGAAGATCAGACCACAACCTGGTTCATCTCCTGCCTGTGTACAAACCACTTGTACACAGAGAACCAGCCATCACTCGCACTGTGAAGCAATGGACTGCAGAGACTGAGGAGGCTCTGAAGGACTGTTTCAGCACAACACTGTGGGAGGAATTGTGTGATCCTCATGGGGATGATATTGAGGGCCTTACACACTGCATCACGGACTATGTAAACTTCTGTGTGGAGAACACTGTGCCCACCAAAACTGTGCGGTGTTTCTCAAACAACAAACCATGGATCAACCCTGATATTAAGGCCCTCCTGAAGGAGAAAAAGAGGGCTTTTAAATCAGGTGACAAGGACAGAATGAAATCTGCACAGAGGGAGCTGAGAAGAAAGATCCGGGATTGTAAAGCCAGCTACAGGAGGAAGATGGAGGACCAACTGCTGCAGAATAATGTCAGCGGAGTCTGGAATAGCCTCAAAACTATTTCAGGCCACAAGAAACCTGACTCTCAGGTAGTGGGGGATCAAAAATGGGTAAACAAACTCAATCTGTTCTTCAACAGGTTTGATCACTCACCCACTGCACAAACATCACTGCAGAAATCTCCCCGTCTGGCACTACCAGCATGCTGCTCTACACCCACCCCTCCCTCTCTCAACCCAAAGTCACCACCAAATGGACCTTCTGCTGACATACGCTACAGCACTCAGCCCCCCCACTCCAGTCTTACACTCACAACATCCCAGGTGAGATGTGCACTAAAGAAGATCAAGGTCAGAAAGGCTGCGGGTCCGGATGGCATCAGCTCAAGAGTTCTGAAGACCTGTGCCAACGAGTTGTGCTCTGTGACCCAGTACCTTTTTAACCTTAGCTTGAGGCTAGGGAGGGTTCCACAGCTGTGGAAAACATCCTGTGTGGTACCCATTCCGAAGACCCCACACCCCAAAGACCTCAACAGCTACAGGCCGGTGGCACTCACATCTCACCTGATGAAGACCCTGGAGAGACTGCTCCTCATCCACCTTCGCCCCCTGGTGAGTTCATCAATGGACCCACTTCAGTTTGCCTATCAACCTGGCATTGGAGTGGAGGATGCCATCATCCATCTGGTACACAGATCTCTGTCCCACCTGGAGAATGCTGGGAGTACTGTGAGAATCATGTTCTTTGATTTCTCCAGTGCTTTCAATACCATCCAACCCATGCTCCTGAAGGACAAGCTGGAGGTCACAGGATTGGACCATCACCTCACTACCTGGATTCTGGACTACCTTACACACAGACCGCAGTATGTGAGGACGCAGGGCTGTCAGTCTGACGTGGTCATCTGCAGCACGGGGGCTCCACAGGGAACAGTTCTTGCTCCTTTCTTGTTCACCCTCTACACTGCGGACTTCAAGTACAGCTCTGCCAGCTGCCACCTGCAAAAGTTCTCAGACGACTCTGCTATCGTTGGACTCATCAGTGATGGAGATGACCAGGAGTACAGAGAACTGACGCAGGACTTTGTGAAATGGTGCCAGAGGAACTGCCTGCAGATCAACGCAGGAAAAACCAAAGAGCTGGTGGTGGACTTCCGCAGGACCAAGCACTCTCCTCCGGTGCCTTTGAACATCCAGGGTACGGATATTGAGATAGTGAGGTTCTACAAGTACCTGGGTGTCCACCTCAACAACAAGCTGGACTGGACCGACAACACGGCTGCTCTCTACAGGAAAGGTCAGAGCAGACTGCATCTCCTGAGGAGACTCCGGTCCTTTGGCGTGCAGGGGAAACTCCTGATGACCTTCTTTGATGCTGTGGTGGCATCAGCCATCTTTTATGGAGTGGTCTGCTGGGGCAGCAGCATCTCCACCACCGACAGGAAGAGACTGAACAGAATCATCAGGAAGTCCAGCTCTGTCCTGGGGTGTCCTCTGGACCCAGTGGAGGTGGTGGGAGACAGGAGAATGAGGACTAAGCTTAAGAACATGCTGAATAACCTGTCTCACCCCATGCACCACTCTCTGAAAGCACTGAGCAGCTCCTTCAGTGTCCGGCTGCTGCACCCGCGCTGTGTGAAGGAGAGATACCGCAGGTCCTTCCTTCCACACGCCGTCAGACTTTACAACACACCACACTCAAACTAAACACTAGTTTTTTATCTCAGTACTTCATACAAACTTACATACTACTCAGTATAGCTGTAATGCTTACCGTGTGCAATATCTACCTCACTACATGTCACCTTATCTACCTTCACCATCTGTGCAATATGTTTAACGTGCAATATTTCTCTCACCTTTTTATCTACTATTTATTTGATATTTATTTACTGCTACTCTTTGTGCAATAATACTGGTCACACCCTACCATAATTATATCTCTATGCACTAGATGTATATATATATATATATATTTCCTTTACTATATATAATTTTTTTAAAGTAGCTTTTATATATTTCCTGTAATTGTTTTTGTATATATAGATTTATCATTATTTGTTTTTATATATCTTTTTTTCCTGGCCTGTTTCTCTGTCCTTTCCTCTGTACTGCTGTAACATTGTAAATTTCCCCATTGCGGGATTAATAAAGGATTATCTTATCTTATCTTATCTTATCTTACATATTTCATCATGCCTTGCTCACAGTGAAGCTATCCAGTGCCCGAGGCAGCAAAATAACATCCAAAACACTTCTGCAAATCACACTTTTTTTTAGATTTTAATTTGATTGAAATGTTGAAAACCTTTCATCATTTTTGTTCCACTTCTTTCAGAACAATTATGTGCTATTTTCTGTTGGTCTATGACTTAAAATCTTAATAAAATGTGAAAAAAAATCATTGTACTAATAAAGTTATCTACTTTTGTTTGATTTTTCTGGCTCTGAAATTGAGATAAAGCCATAAGAAATAAGCTCAAGTGTTATAAATGTGAGATAAAGCTGAAAATGAGAGAAATAGCAGTTAAGAGGCTGTGAGGACGAGAAACTGGGTTAGTTAGTTTGATTATGCGCTTCGGCACATCTCAGTCCTCTATTATTCATATTACACCTTTAAAATGAAGACGTAATTTAGGTCCCGCGCTGTCGGAGTCGGTCAGGAGCGCGAGAGTGATGGAGCGGCGGAGCATTCGCGCAACCGAAGCGGCGGGAAGATGGAGCCGGAGCTCTGCGGATACGACAGGCCTGAAACAGGGAGGTTAGTCGAGCAGTGGAACATCAATATTTCATAAAAGGTTTGTTTCAGACTCGTCGGCTGTGCTGTCGCGCTCTCGTCAGCTCTGAGGGGCTTGGCTCTCGCGTGAGGCGTCGCGTGATGCGAGGGGTTTGATTGTGAAAGGGGAAAATCATTGTAGGGTATTCTAAACAAAAATCTTCATAGGTTGGAGCTTTGTGGCTGACGCGTGATACAGGATCCAACAGCAAAGATATCTTCCACCAAAGTCGTGTTTTGTATTTTTTTTATTTCACAAAAAATGATATCCAAAACGAATACACATGTACCTTTGCCTCTTAAGCGTCCACTAATGTAAATTATAGTCACTCCACAGCCTGACTATAGCCACGGCATCGCACGGTCAAAAAAAACCTGTGAGGCTCCCACCTTCCTTCTGCCCTCTCACTCTAACAGCAGCAATCAAAATGTCTGCCCCCATTGGCACCATGTGATTAAAGGTCAACTATGTCACTTCCTGTAATTATTCTAAATCCACATTTTAACCTTTTACATATGTTTTTACTTAAATTATTAATATATATCAAGCATAAATTTAAATCAGTATCAAATATCTTATCAATATGACATTATAACATGAAATATAAATATCAAATACACATAATATGTAGAAAATTCAAAACTAGGCATAAAATAGGCATCTGGCGCCTACAATCATTATTCCCGCGACCGTCCAGCTTCTGCACGTAATCGCGGCTGTAATTGCAGCTTTTCCAGTGGAGATAATGACGCGATGCAGGAAAACGCACTGGCTATTTAATACAGACTTTATTAAGAGTCTCTGCGCCTGAAAATCTGCCATTACCATTTTTGACATTCCTCAGACAGAATCCAATTTATCTACAGTCTGTTATCCTCCGCTCTGAATTAATGTAACGTCGGGCAAATGCAGAGAGAGAGACGCTGGGGGGTTATACTGTATTCACACTGTCATTCTAAATGCTGATTCTTCTCAGAATCGGCACTCAGACTCTACAGAACACTCACTAAAAATATATACAGCTCTGAAAAAAAAAAAGAGAGCACTTAAAAATGGGTTAAAAATTAGTTTATTTGATTTTACCGAATTGAAAACCTCTCAGAATATAAAAACAAGAGGAAGATGGATGATCACAAGCCATCAAACCACCAAACTGAACTGTTTGAACTACTACTTTTGTACCAGGAGTAAAGCAGTATAAAGTTATCCAAAAGCAGTGTGTAAGACTGGTGGAGGAGAACATGATGCAAAGATGCATGGAAAAAAAAACTGTGATTAAATCTTTCGAACTCTTTAGGGAAACTTTATGAATATGAACTTGTTTTCTTTGCATTATTTGAGGTCTGAAAGCTCTGCATCTTTTTTTATTTAAGTCATTTCTAATTTTCAGTACATAAAGGTATAAATAGCAAAATCATAGAAACTGATTCAGAAACTGAAGTGCTCTCTTCATTTTTTTCAGAGAAAGCAGAGAAGCAGCCAAGAGGCCCATGGTCACTCTGGAGGAGCTGCAGAGACTGAATCACCCTTTTTTATAATGTTACTGTCACATCTTAGCCCATGTCTGTCTTGTGTTTTTCCCTCATTTGGTCTCTTGTGCTCCTGTCATGTGTTTCCCAGCCATGTGCTTCTGTTGTGTTTTGGTCCTGTCTCCGCCCTAGCCCCGCCCTGTCATCAGTGATTTGTAACCCCGCCCCCTCGTTACAGATCCTCAGGTGTTTCCATTTTCCTGTTCCCTCGTGTATAAAAGCCTCTCTGTTTCAAGCCTTCTTTGTCTAGTCTTTTGTTTGTCTGCCTGCCGTCTGTAGTCTTGTCAGGGTTGTTTCTTGTCTTATGCTGTCTGTTAGATTCCTGTTTTCAAGTTTAGTCTTCTTTAGTTTTGTATTCAGTGTAACTTTGGTTTAACATGTTTGTTAATATGTTTTAGTTTGTTTATTTAATAAAATAATCGGTAACACTTTACCTGGATGGTCCATTTGATGGCCTCTTTGATGCTCAACTGACTTTTAACTAACATTCAACTACATGTCTATTAAATGCAAATGAACTAAAAGGTGAAAGTAAATGATTCTCTATTGAATAAAACCCTACATTCAACTCTAACCCAAACACTTATCTTAATATTTTAGGATTGGGTTTAGGGTTAGATTTTAAGTTAAGGGTTAGGGTTAAATTTTATGGTTGATTAAGGGTTAAGGTTAGGGTTAGGTGTAGGGTTTGATTTTAGGGTTGATTAAGGGTTAAGGTTAGGGTTAGGTGTAGGGTTAGATTTTATGATTGATTAAGGGTTAAGGTTAGGGTTAGGTGTAGGGTTAGATTTTATGGTTGATTAAGGGTTAAGGTTAGGGTTAGATTTTATGGTTGATTAAGGGTTAAGGTTAGGGTTAGATTTTATGGTTGATTAAGGGTTAAGGTTAGGGTTAGTTGTAGGGTTAGATTTTAGGGTTGATTAAGGGTTAGGGTTAGGTGTAGGGTTAGATTTTATGGTTGATTAAGGGTTAAGGTTAGGGTTAAGTGTAGGGTTAGATTTTATGGTTGATTAAGGGTTAAGGTTAGGGTTAGGTGTAGGGTTAGATTTTAGGGTTGATTAAGGGTTAAGGTTAGGTGTAGGGTTAGATTTTATGGTTGATTAAGGGTTAAGGTTAGGGTTAAGTGTAGGGTTAGATTTTATGGTTGATTAAGGGTTAAGGTTAGGGTTAGGTGTAGGGTTAGATTTTATGGTTGATTAAGGGTTAAGGTTAGGGTTAGGTGTAGGGTTAGATTTTAGGGTTGATTAAGGGTTAAGGTTAGGGTTAGGTGTAGGGTTAGATTTTAGGGTTGAGTAATGGTTAAGGTTAGGGTTAGGTGTAGGGTTAGATTTTATGGTTGATTAAGGGTTAATGTTAGGGTTAGGTGTAGGGTTAGATTTTATGGTTGATTAAGGGTTAAGGTTAGGTGTAGGGTTAGATTTTATGGTTGATTAAGGGTTAAGGTTAGGTGTAGGGTTAGATTTTATGGTTGGTTAAGGGTTAAGGTTAGGGTTAGGTTCTATTTTAAATCATTTACATTCAACATAGGGTTAAGTTAAATTTAATGGACATTCAGTTCAGTGGTAGTTGAATGTCAGTTGAGCATCAACAAGGCCATTAAATGGACCATCCAAGTAAAGTGTTACCAAATAATTATATTCTGCACTTACGTCCATCCCTTGCTCCTTCGTAACAGTTATTTAGTTAAACATTTTGAAAACCATATAGCATTTTCATTCCTTCTCCCTCTATGAGCTACTTTGTGTTGGTCTATCACTTAAAATCTCAATAAAATGTGTAAATAAATCACTGTACAAATAAAGCAATCTCATTTAGTTTGTTTTTTTCTGGCTCTGGAATGGAGATAGAGCTGTAAGAACTGAAGGAATCGTTGCTGTTAGTGAGACCCGGCGCTGGTGTCGGTTCTTGCGCTGGTGGAGAGGATTGAGTGGAACAGGTTTATCACTCGTCCTCTTTATTCTACAGAGTCTGTCTCCAGCTCTCTGATACAGAGAGAGAGAGAGAGAGAGAGAGAGAGGGAGAGAGAGAGTGGGGAGGTGTTATCTGCTCCCTGCACTCTTCATTACAGCACAGTCGTAATGGCATGGGCCTGACGGGCACC
This sequence comes from Astyanax mexicanus, assembly GCF_023375975.1. NCBI lineage: Eukaryota > Metazoa > Chordata > Actinopteri > Characiformes > Acestrorhamphidae > Astyanax > Astyanax mexicanus. The sequence goes on along the minus strand of NC_064419.1, from coordinate 49,422,430 downwards.
GGGGCACGAGGGCACCGAACAGCCAGAGACCCACAGTCTCTTCAGCAGAGAACCGACAGAATCCAGATCCAGACCTGTAGAGTTTAACTCAACTCAGATATCAGCTCCTGTTAATTACACACACTATACACACTCTATACACACACACTATATACACATACTATACACACACACACAGGTTTAGCTGAATGGAAGCACACAACATATGCATTTTGTCGCTGTCCAATGAAAAACAAGTATCACAAAAAAGGCAACTTTACAGGAGAGAGAAAACACTTCTAAACTTTCAAAAGAAATCAAAAGTCTATGTAAAAATAGTTTATTTCAGGTCATTTTAAACAGTTTCTATTGGTCCATTCATTAAGAAATTTTGGCACAGTGCAAGGAATAGTTTGTCTGTTAAAAATATGAGAAATGGCTGAAATAATATAAAAAGATGCAGAGGTTAAGAAATCAATATTTAAACATTGATTGGAATAATCCTGATTTTTAAACCACAGTTTTTTTTTTTCATGCATCTTGGCATCATGTTCTCCTCCTCCACCAGTCTTACACACTGCTTTTGGATAACTTTATGCTGCTTTACTCCTGGTGTAAAAATTCAAGCAGTTCAGTTTGGTGGTTTGATGGCTTGTGATCATCCATCTTCCTCTTGATTATATTCCAGAGGTTTTTAATTTGGTAAAATCATAGAAACTCATAATTTTAGTTGGTATCTATATTTATAAACACTTGAGTTCATAAATAAATGAAGACAGGGATCACTGGAGTCAGTAAATCATTTTAAACTATTAATATCTAACCACCTTCAGTCAGCCTGTAAATGTTTTTCTTTTACCTTGTTATTTATTTAATAATTTATTTTTTAATTTATCTAATCTTATGTTTTATCATTTAGCCCTTTTATTTTACTTATTTTAGTCATTTCATCTTTTTTATTTGTTTTGTTACTGCCTTTACTTTTGACCTTTATGTTTTTATTTCATTTATTTTCTTCCTTTAATTTTTTTATATATTTTTTTTACTTTATTATTATTTATTTTAGTTCCATCATTTACATTGTTATAATTGTGGTTATTTAAGTCCTTTATTTATTTATTATTATTTTTTGTGCTTAAATCATAGGCGTAGGAACCGGGGGGGGATGGGTGGGACATGTCCCACCCAATATTAGAAACAGGTGGATTTGTCCCCCCCAAAAATGACATTGTTTCGCTCAGCTCAGCAGTACTATTAATGAGGAGACAGACCGGACCAATCACGGAGCCGGTTCAGGAATTAAGTTCCGCCTCTCAGGAGAAACAGCCAATCAGTTTGCTGTTTTTGCAGCGTGCGGAGGTGTCAGTGTGTTTGTGGGGGGGAGGGGGGGAAAGCCCCTCCCTCGCTGTGAGATTGGTGCAGCTGATTTTAAGATCTGGATATATGGGGATTTTTATTTCTAAAAGAAAGGTAATGGTATCTAATCATGTAAACTGTGATGATATGTTTCTGATAGCTGGTTAAAAATACACGTCTCTGAATCAGCACACAGATTAAACACACTGTGATTAATAAACTGCAGCTGTGTAGTCAGTTAGCTTAACTTTGGAATTAGATAGATTGGGAGTCAAGGTTAAAGAAAAAAAAAAACTGTATATGTAATGTTCAACTTGCCCTGTACCTGATCAGCTAATCACTATTTCATTTTCAAACTGTTTATTAATTTAGGATTACAGGACTTACTGTGAGCTATAATGAACGAACATTAATTTAGCTAACTAGTTAGCTAGAAGCTGGATGTAGGGGATAGCTAGAATTTAGTACAACACTGGGTAATGTTGGTAGTTTAAAGCAGTTTCTTAATCCTGATCACTGCCCCAAAATTGTGTTTTCCATCAGATTGAACTGATCATCTTATAAACAGTCCTTTACTGAGTTTACCTGTTAAAATCCTTTAGCCCCCTATGGAGACTAAATTAATCATTATGTATATCAGCAGTGTATTAAACACATCATACCACCACTTACTTTATTACCTAATATGTTATATTATTTTAAATATTAGGTGATAACTGATCAGTTTTTGTGATGTGTATATAATTCAGACATTGCATGCATATTTGTTTTCTAACAACACTAACTGTAACGTGGAGTAACATGTTTGGGTTGTAAAGTCACCTTTTCTTGGATGTTAACTTATAATAATAAAAAAAAAGATTATTTGTGATAAAAAATAGTTCCACAAATGTTGTTATAGGAAACTATAGGGTGGGCTTTGGTTCATATTAGCAAATGTGTCCCCCCCAATATCAAGCCCGCTCCTACGCCCTTGGCTTAAATGTTATAATTCTACGTATTTATCTCTTTGTTTTATTGCTCTACATTTTAGTCTGTTCCTTTTATTTTGAATTATTTTATTTTTTCTTAATTAAAATCTTAAATTTGTTTGCTTGTTTTTACAATTTAAACTTAATTTTCAATGTAACTGTAACTCTATATAAGCTCGTCTACATTGAAAATGAGGTTTACCCTCAATGTATTTCCTGAGTGAAAATAATTTGGTTGATTGATTGGTTTGAAGGCCTTTTTTCACAAGTTCTATACAAGTTCACTCCTCTTTCATACCCATTGCCCACTGGGTGCCCTGCAGGGCATGCACCGCTGTCGCATTTCCTGCTACAGTGCGGAAAAAGCACGGCTTGACCAAACAAGAACCGCATAAAAAGAGCCGATTTTCTGTTTATTCAGTAAAAAATCGAGCAACTTCTCCTTACCACTAACCCACTTCCTGAAATAGATCCTCCCCATTCATACTCTCCACCGCTCCAAGGAGAGAAATCGCTCCTGGCGGCCGGCGTCCTACATAATGCCATTATGTAAACGACAGAAAGCGAGGGGTGAGGAGGGGGGGTATTTAACTGAATGACACGCTCGACGGCTGAAGACGGACTGACACTGCAGCGCATCTTCAGATCCCACACCATCCAGCTGTTTCATAACCGATCGCTGATCTCCGAGAGCCGGGAGGAGGAACCTCAGCATCGTATTACATTAATTCAGTACATCACTGTGTTACACCTGTTACGGTTGGGGTAGGTGTGGGATCCAAGTGCAGAGCAGATATGAATATATAATGGATATATATATATTTAGATATATTTATATACTTATAAGGATAGCGTTCTATTTTGTATTATTTAGTTCTAGTTATGGATTGTGATAACAATTTTAAATGTGTTGTGCTTAAGTAAATGTTTCTCCAAGGACACTGGGTGGAGAATGAGTGGGAAAAAATGATTTGTGATAGGCTGTTTTTTTGTTTGTTTGTTTAAGCACTTAGGCTTTTGTACTGCTGCAGTGCAATATTTAGATTTTATATTCTGAAATTCGTTAGGTTTTATTTCTTTTAGCATTTTGAACTTTTTTTCCAATTTCAAATTTATTTTTTTCTGTTCGTTATGTTCTATCGGTCCTTGCGTTTTTTGTAGTTGAAGTTGAATTTAATATTGAAGTTCAATATTTCTAATTTATATTTTGAAATTCGTTAGATTATATTTATTATTGTATTTTGAGCTCACTTTAGTTGGTTATTTTCCAAATTCATATCTATTTTTCTGTTATTATTAAATGTTATTAGCTTATTAGCTTAGCTTGTCATTTAGCATACAGAACTTCTCACGGATTTTTAATGAATGTTGATTTATTAATTTAAAAGCTGTACCTTATTAAAAGTATTTTAAGCCAGACAGACACTGTGTGATTTTTTAATGAGTTTATCTGCACTTTTAAATGGTTTGTCCTGTAGGAAACGCACACGATTTGTATGCTGACACTGTTGTCTGACTGAGGAGCTGCTTTCCGTCAAATGCAGCCTGTAGGCAGGAAAAAATCCAGCCAGAACCGACCATATCATGAGCCAGTTTTAAAGCCAGTAATTTAGTAGAGCATTAAACTACAAATCTGAGATGTACCTGCTGTACTTCTTAATCTCTGCCCCCAAAACGGTCCATTAACTTGCTTGACAGACGCGTCAAATCCCCCGCGAGCACGCGCGGCGCACAGCGCACCGATTAATTCATGCGTTGAGCTTTAAACGCGCAGCTGAGCTGTAATTGGGGAAATATCACAAAAATCACAGTGTGATTTGTTACATTAAAAAAAAGACCATTTTCTTCCGCCTAATCTGAGAGGAAAGCGGTGTTCTCGACCGGCCCGAGTTCATGCAGCGCCTGAGTCAGGCTGGCGTTCAAGCTCGGGTTCGGGCTCGCGTTCAGGCAGATAATCTAAATGATAAATGATTTTGTGTTTTTGCACTTGGGCCATAAGCTCAATATTAAAAAGTTCGTTTGTTTAGAAATTATTTTATATCCTTAAACCATGTTAAATTATATTAGATTAGAGGAAAGTCATTTAGACATCATTCTTAAGGTGTTTTTGTCCTGTTACCGCTCCGCAAAAAAACCTCTTCCTTTAATCCGCGCCCCACATACACATTTTTGCAGCACCTGCCCCGAGGTCCTAATATAAATTGAATTAATTACATTTAGTGCTTAAAATTTACTTAAAATTTATTTAAAACGTGCTGAACAGTGCGGCCGTTTATTCCCAAAGTACAAACACTATGGTTGTTTGCGTGTGTCGGGCCATACTCCACTATTCTTTAGGGTTTTTTGTTGCATGCATGAGAATAACTATTACAATTTTCTTAACTATTTATTAATTTGCTCCAGCGTCTTCTGGATTGATTACACGTTGTGTTTTCGTTGTTTGCCGCGCCACTTAGACGGAAATGGAAATGAATGTTTATCGAATTCTATTGCACAGGCTTATCATCGTCATCGAGGGAAAAATTATCGCGAAACAAATCGATATCGTTATATCGCCCAGCACTACTCTCTTTTCAGATCTCTTTCTTTCTTTTGAGAACACCTTTTTCTTTTCTTTCCTTTTTTTTGTGTGGCTTTCTTTTGAGATCACCTTTCTTTTATTTTCTTTCATTTTCTTTTTGTGATGCTTGCTTTTCAGATCACTTTCCTTTTTTGAGATCACCTTTTATTTTATTTTATTCTCTTTTCTTTTCTTTCTTTTCTTATACCCTCTAGTACCGGTCACCCCTCTGTGAAGGTGCAACAGTGAGGTCTGGTTTGACTGGGGTTTATATAGGGTAGTGCACAGGTGCAGCTGGTTGACACTAATTACCGCCGGGGATTCTGGGAGTTGGAGATTTGGCACTCTACCATTTCCTCTCCTATGTCTACCAGTCCCCCTGCTGGCAGCCCGCGGTGCAGCAATGCCCATTAAAACACCCATCATCTGAAGTGAAGGTCATCATCAGAAATACAATTCTATTGAGTAGATTAGTGTCTCTTAATCATTAAAGAGTATCCAGACACTAATGTGACGCATAATTGGCAGAAAACATGAAGAAAGACCATCATATGACTGGAATGATGCCAGCCCCAGTGAAATATCCTGCTTTATTTTTTTATTAGATCAGAATAAGTGTAAGAATAAGGGACAGTATGGAAAATGACGTTTATATGTTTGCAGGCAGTGTGAACCCGATATGTTCCACCTTTTATCTGCTCAACTTTTTATTAATTTTATTTAAAATTATACATCCATTCCTGCATTTCAGGCCTGTAACACCTTCCAAACCTTCTCTCGCTCTTTCTTTCCTGGGATGGTCCCCACGAGTGCCATTTTTATGATTTAGATTTTCTTTGCAGTGACGGTACTTGAGGATACTTTAACATTTAACATAGATAGATAGATAGATAGATAGATAGACAGACAGACAGACAGACAGATAGATAGATAGATAGATAGATAGATAGATAGATAGATAGATAGATAGATACTTAAGGTACAATAAAATATTGGGTACCGATTTAAAATAAGGCTCCTTTATAAAGAGTTTAAAAATACTCTATGAGGGAGTTTATTAATAGTTAATAATTAGGTTGTAAATACTTTATAAACCATTAATACATAGGTGTATATTTCACCTTTTAGTTCATTTGCATTTTAAAGACATGTAGTTGAATGTTAGTTGAATGTTAGTTGAGCATCAAATTGGCCCTTCTAATGGACCATCCAAGTAAAGTGTTACCAAAAGTGGAATTTGATGGAAACATCCACAGCTATACTGAACCTCACTCGTCTGTTTGTTTTCTTTTTCATCTCATTCCTCCCATTCACTTCAATTCTCCTTCAGGACAGGGTACTGACCCACACTCATCTAATTCATCATTTTCTATCTCTCGTTCCTCCCATTCATCTACTTTTCTTCAGGAAATGCACTTTACTCCTTTTTTCATCGACAGTTTTATATCTCAGTTCATTCATCAATACTCCGCCTAAAAACACAGTCAGTCTTAGTTACTGTTGTCAGGTTGGAATTACATTACGACAGAGCGCTCTATCCTTTTTAAAGAGAGAGAGAGAGAAAATCCTGCAGAACAGGAAAAAAGAGACGTTTCTCAGGTTGTTATGAAATATGAAATGCCTCCCACCTCCTGTCATTTCTCTGCTGAAGTCAAACGCATCCTAGCAGAGTGATTTACATCAGTTATAAACAGATACACACCTTTACACACCTGCCGTCTGTTCAGCACACTAACTCTGTACTAAAGTAGAGAAGTGGGCGGAGCTTCCTCTGGTGATGGTGAACATAAGGCTTGTGTTGTGTACAGTAGTAAAGTTGTAGTAAAGTGGTATTAGTGAATATAGTAACTCTGTATTGTAGTAGAGAAGTGGGCAGAGCTTCTTCTGGTCATGGTGAACATAAGGCTTGTGTTGTGTACAGTAGTAAAGTTGTAGTAAAGTGGTATTAGTGAATATAGTAACTCTGTATTGTAGTAGAGAAGTGGGCGGAGCTTCTGGTCATGGTGAATATAAAGCTTGTGTTGTGTACAGTAGTAAAGTTGTAGTAAAGTAGTATTAGTGAATATAGTAACTCTGTATTGTAGTAGAGAAGTGGGCGGGGCTTCTTCTGGTCATGGTGAACATAAGGCTTGTGTTGTGTACAGTAGTAAAGTTGTAGTAAAGTGGTATTAGTGAATATAGTAACTCTGTATTGTAGTAGAGAAGTGGGCGGAGCTTCTGGTCATGGTGAACATAAGGCTTGTGTTGTGTACAGTAGTAAAGTTGTAGTAAAGTGGTATTAGTGAATATAGTAACTCTGTATTGTAGTAGAGAAGTGGGCGGAGCTTCTGGTCATGGTGAACATAAGGCTTGTGTTGTGTACAGTAGTAAAGTTGTAGTAAAGTGGTATTAGTGAATATAGTAACTCTGTATTGTAGTGGAGAAGTGGGCGGAGCTTCTTCTGGTCATGGTGAACATAAGGCTTGTGTTGTGTACAGTAGTAAAGTTGTAGTAAAGTGGTATTAGTGAATACAGTAACTCTGTATTGTAGAAGAGAAGTGGGCGGAGCTTGTGTTGTGTACAGTAGTAAAGTTGTAGTAAAGTGGTATTAGTGAATATAGTAACTGTATTGTAGTAGAGAAGTGGGCGGAGCTTCTGGTCATGGTGAATATAAAGCTTGTGTTGTGTACAGTAGTAAAGTTGTAGTAAAGTGGTATTAGTGAATATAGTAACTCTGTATTGTAGTAGAGAAGTGGGCGGAGCTTCTTCTGGTCATGGTGAACATAAGGCTTGTGTTGTGTACAGTAGTAAAGTTGTAGTAAAGTGGTATTAGTGAATATAGTAACTCTGTATTGTAGTAGAGAAGTGGGCGGGGCTTCTTCTGGTCATGGTGAACATAAGGCTTGTGTTGTGTACAGTAGTAAAGTTGTAGTAAAGTGGTATTAGTGAATATAGTAACTCTGTATTGTAGTAGAGAAGTGGGCGGAGCTTCTTCTGGTCATGGTGAACATAAGGCTTGTGTTGTGTACAGTAGTAAAGTTGTGGTAAAGTGGTATTAGTGAATATAGTAACTTTATAGTGTAGAAACAGATAAATGAAAGGGTCAGAAATTTTGATTTCTGGATTCTGAGTGATGAATCTGCATATAATAAATTCTATAAATGATGTTACCAGTCTAAAATAACACTAGAATGTAAATTATGAAAACACGTCCCGTGGGAACGGTCGCAGGACGTCTCTGTGGGATTCCCAGGTGTGAGGAAATGTGCTCACAGTACGAAACCCGGCGGCGGCGGGATTTTCCACGGTTCTTTAACAGAAAGTGAGAAATATCGCACTTTAAAACGTTGCGTTTGCCACTGAATGACACCTAATCATTGTGTAGTGTTATTATCAGGGCGGCTCAGTGCATCAAAACACATTATCACACTCGCCTCGGTCACCAGAGCATCCCGAGTGTTCACACCTGCTAAGCCTCAGTCTAAGAGTCCCATCAATAGTGTATCGAACTAGCTGGCTGGAGCTCAGCGCCGCGGCGTTTAAGTAGCGCCACGCCAGGAGAGCACTTCCTGTTGTCAGACAGTTCTGGACACGAGCCAAACACTGGCCTATCACCCTCAGCGGAGAGATAAAGAACGACAGAGCGGAACCAGGGGAGGGGATACGGAGTACAGGGTAGTATATAGAGTATAGACTGTAGAGGATTAGTATATGCAGTATGGAGTAATATAGAGAGTATAGAGGATTATATGCAGTATATAATAGTATAAAGGAGGATAGGGAGTGTATAAGATAGTATATAAGAGAGTACAGGGAATTGTAGGATTATGTACGGTAGTATATTTAGAGAGTTATATAGAGAGTATAGAGTAATATAGGGAGTATAGAGGATTATATGCACTATAAGTTAGTATAGAGAAGAATAGAGATGTATAAGGTAGCATATAAGAGAGTAAACAGAAATGTAGTGTAGTATATGATGGTATAGGGTAGTATAGAATAATACAAAGAGTATAGAGGATTATATGCAGTATAAAATAGTATAGAGAAGAATTGGCAGTGTATAGGGTAGTATATAAGAAAGTATAGGGAATTGTAGGGTATTATATGATGGCATAGCGTAGTATACAATAATACAAAATGTATAGAGGATTATATGCAGTATAAAATAGTATAGAGAAAGATAAAGAGTGTATAAGGTAGAATATAAGAGAGTATAGAGACTTGTAATGTAGAATATGGTGGTATAGAGTAATATAGAGAGTAAAGAGTGTGTAAAAGGTAGTATATAAGAGAGTATAGGAAATTGTAGGGTAGTATATGATAGCATAAAGTAGTACAGGGAGAATAGAGTAATATAAGAAGCATAGGGTAGTATATGGCCTATAAAAGATTATATGCAGAATAAAATAGTACAGAGTAGCATACGGTAGTATAAAGAATACAGGGAGTATACATAATTTTGGGGATTAATATATGTAATATGAAGGAGTATTGCATAGTATATGATAATATAGAACATTGGAGGGTACTAAAAGAAGTATAGGGTTGTATAGAGCGGATATAGGGAATTGTAGGGTATTATAAAGAGTATAAGGTCATATAGGGAGTACAGGGATGTATATGGTAGTATCGGTGGAGTAGTATAAAGAGTAGAAGGTCATATATGGAGTACACGGTAGTATTTGTTAGTATGGTGTGGTATATGGTAGTATCGGTAGAGTAGTATAAAGAGTAAAAGGTCATATATGGAGTATAAGGTAGTATTTGTTAGTATGGAGTAGTATATGGTAGTATCGGTAGAGTAGTATAAAGAGTAAAAGGTCATATATGGAGTATAAGGTAGTATTTGTTAGTATGGAGTAGTATATGGTAGTATCGGTAGAGTAGTATAAAGAGTATAAGGTCATATATGGAGTATAAGGTAGTATTTGTTAGTATGGAGTAGTATATGGTAGTATCGGTGGAGTAGTATAAAGAGTATAAGGTCATATATGGAGTATAGGGTAGTTGTGTTAGTATTGAGTAGTATAGGGAATTGTATGGTAGTTTAAGGTAGTATAAAGTGTATAAGGTTATATATGGAGTATAAGGTAGTATTTGTTAGTATGGAGTAGTATATGGTAGTATCAGTATCGGTAGAGTAGTATAAAGAGTATAAGGTCATATATGGAGTATAAGGTAGTATTTGTCAGTATAGAGTAGTATAGGGAATATTAGGGTAGTATGAGGAGTATAAAATTAAATTTGGAGTATAATGTAGTATTTGTTAGTATAGAGTAGTATAGGTAGGGTAGTGTAGGGGAGTATAAAGAGTATAAGGTCATATATGGATTATAGGGTAGTTGTGTTAGTATTGAGTAGTATAGGGAATTGTATGGTAGTTTAAGGTAGTATAAAGTGTATAAGGTTATATATGGAGTATAGGGTAGTGTATGGAATTATGTTTAATACAGGATAGAGCTAAACGTTAAGAGAGGAGGAATAAGTGTAACCCCCGGCGGAACGATAGAGAAAGAGGGAGGGGAGGGTGAGAGAGAGGATGAGTGCAGGAATAAAGGAACTCTAGTGAATTAAGGGTGAAACGCGTTGAGACAGATAAATAAAGGCCTGTCTAAACAGTGGTTTTATTGGATTGGAGAGATTTGGCGTGTTTGTCTGTGTGAAAGGTGTAATAATTGCATCATCTCAGATCTTTCTGGATCTTTCTGAGGGAGAAACACAGGAGGAGATAATGAGAGCTAAAATGATGAAACTCATTCCTTTTTCTATCAAATATTTATTTCTCATTTTCCTTCACCTCCACGTTTAACTATTATTAAAGAGCTCGGCGGAGCTACTTATACTCCGCCGTCTGGATCACGGGATAATAGAAATAGACAGTTAACAGCCTGCTGTAGCTCTACAGCCTCGTTAACACATCAGAGCCTGCTCTGTTCTCTTTCTGTACTTAAATAAAGAACAGGACGTACATCACTCTTTATCAGCCTGTGGATTTACACAGTAAAAGTCCTTTTAATACACATTAATTCATGATAAAATTATGCATTACAGATTTCTAATAAAAATCTGAATACAGTTATGACTACAGATGTTGTAATTGATTCAACACAATGGGAAGTGTGCAGCTTGATTTAGAGCGTGTCAGTACGTCTTTGCTATCGTAACAACAGGAAAAGTACACCTTGCATGTTTTGGGCATGATGATGCCAAGATAGTGATGAACGTCTGACTGTTGGCGTCTGTCTAGATCAGGGGTGTCCAAACTTTTTTTGTTGGGGGCCAGAAGGAGAAATATATTTATAGTCTCAGGCCACAGACTCTGTAATAAAACAAATAATGAAATATACCACTTTAAATAATACATTTTCCTGATTATTTTCATTTACACACCATTTTACTTGACTTACTATCTTTATCTTTGACAGTGTTGTGTAAACTACATTTTTTTCAAATTGATGTTTCATTTCATGATGTCTATTAATATTAAACTCCTTAATTACGGCAACTTTTAGACTCTTTGCCCCGTTTTTCTGCGCTAGAAATGCGCACCCTCTCCGCTTTTAGACTCTTTGGCCCGTTTTTCTGCGCTAGAAATGAGCACCCTCTCCGCTTTTAGACTCTTTGGCCTGTTTTTCTGCTCTAGAAATGCGCACTCTCTCCGCTTTTAGACTCTTTGGCCCATTTCTGACACCTAGCGTTCAAACTTTGAATCTCACATTATAAAAACCTGCTTAACAGCGGAGCCAACTTTCATTCTGTTTCTAAAACACCTCGCGGGCCGCTCCAAAAAAGGAAACGGGACGCAAATGACCTGCGGGCCGTAGTTTGGACACCCCTGGTCTAGGTTGTATTCAGTCAGTGGAGCTCCTGTGTTTTCTGTTTCCAAGATAAACAAGCAAAACACCACAGCAGTGTTAGCATATATTCTGACCCAGTTATTGTCTAGAACATCACAGTTTGGTTCTTTTCGCAGTGTCTTACATTTTTAAACTTGTCCATTTTCCTGATTCAACACATCAATGTCAAGAGCTTACCGTTCACTCCCTGCCTGATATTGTTTAATATTCAATTTAATATTCGAAGACTCGAAGAGTTTATTGACATCTGCACAGTAAAGGAAACTTTTTCCTTGTCCTAAACTAACTAAATATATAAATATTAAATCAGAGTTAAGTGTACAGTAATATACGATATGGATATTATATACGTATATATAAGTAAGAACATGATTTTCTACAGCAGTTCAGTAGTAAATTTATAAACACTGTTGCAGTAAAGTGAACATGTTCCTCAGAGAAATGTCAGTTTAATTTACTTTCTTACTCCCAGACAGCTCTTGACCAATCACAAGAGGCGATATGCTTACATGGTTTATTGGTGCGCATATTGTTGCATTTAGGTTTTTATGCCTGTGTAAAAACAAACCAAACAGAGGGAGAAACTGAAGCTCCAAATAAACAATAAACTCATTAACTGATCCGGATTATAAAAACTTTCACAACTACAGGTGTGAAAACGCCTCTAAGTCAGTTCGGAGCATTCCTATTGGTCCATTTATCATTGAGTTATGACACTTTTTAAAGGACAGCTGCTTGAAAAAATACAAATTTTCTTTGGACAGCAGGAATATGTACATTTATACTTCCTGTAGACCTGTATTACTGTAACAAAATAATCAAAGTAATTCAATTAACCAGTTCCTGCATACAGTTTTGGAAAAAAAAATAATAGAGCACTTAAAAATGATGAGTTTCTTTGATTTTACCAAATTGAAAACCTCTGGAATATAATCAAGAGGAAGATGGATGATCACAAACCATCAAACCACCAAACTGAACTGCTTGAATTTTTACACCAGGAGTAAATCAGCATAAAGTTATCCAAAAGCAGTGTGTAAGACTGGTGGAGGAGGAGAACATGATGCCAAGATGCATGAAAAAAAACTGTGATTAAAAAACAACAGGTTTATTCCAAAAAATATTGATTATTTCTGAACTCTTAAAACTTTATGAATATGAACTTGTTTTCTTTGCATTATTTGAGGTCTGAAAGTTCTGCATCTTTTTTTTTGTTATTTCAGTCATTTCTCATTTTCTGTAAATAAATGCTCTAAATGAGAATATATTTATTTGGAATTTGGGAGAAATGTTGTCTGTAGTTTATAGAATAAAACAACAATGTTCATTTTACTCAAACATAAACCTATAAATAGCAAAATCAGAGAAACTGATTCAGAAACTGTTTATTGGCTTTTATCAGATAAGAGAAAAGCTTTTTTAAAAGAAGAGAACGTGTACATTGTGAAATGATCGTGTAGAGGAACATCAGACAGTGAAAAGCCATAAGTGAGAAAAACAATAAAGATAATTACTGGTGTTGAAAAGCTGGAATTACAGCTCGGCCTCGTGTCGATCGACCTGCTGTTAAAAGCTGTGAAAGCCGCTCCGACCTCGTCTGAATTTTAACGATTAGCGTCTTTTCATGCGCGGCTGTTTGCATGTGTTGATATGAGTCTGTAAGAGAGAGTTTATCTGATATGTTGAGGACGGTACGGGGTTTGAGTTTATTCTCCTCAGCTGACCTTCAGAGAAGCTGCTGGGTTTTCACAAAGAGACTCGTAATTGGTTTGAATCAAAAGGAAAAAAGAGTGTGTTGAAGATTTTAAATATAAAAGTATAAAAAATATAGATTTTTAAATATGCATGGTTACTTTATTATTCTTTACAGTTTGCAGGAAATTGTTTGTTTCGATTTTGCAGCGTTTGCTTAGTTTGTGTTTTTTTTTGTCATGATGAGTACAGAATGCAGACACGTACAGATACTGATAAAAATATATGTTTATTATAAAAATAAACCGATGTAAGACGTGGTTGATACAGAAAACAGTTAATCACCAGAAACCAGAGCAATGTAGACAAAACCATACCATAAACGAGAGACAGTCCAGAGTTCATACACGAGAGATCCAATGTCAGAGGTAATCCAAGAGGCAGTAGTGAAAACACAGTCCAGGTAATACACAAACAATCCAGTATCAGAGGCAAAGGCAATAATCGGCGTCGAGAAAACAAAAGCAAGGTCATACACAAGATAAACTGAGACAAGAGATATAGAAACGCTTAGTAATGAGGAGAACCTACAATACGCGGCGTGGGTGTTTGTGTGGAGTGCTCTTTTATAGTGCCAGTAATCAGTATTCAGGACTTCCTGGAGGAAGCAGGTGAGGTGTCACATGATCAGGTGAGTGCGTGATGTCAGCGGGTGGTGCATTCTGGGTAGTGTAGTTGTTGACCTGAGAACCTCCGTTAGAGCTTGGTGTGGAAGGGACAGAGGAGCTAACAGCACCAGACGTGACAGTTTTTGTGGATTTTCGCTGTTGAAATCTTTTGCTTTTGCAATCTCCCATTTGTGTCTGCTTCATTTTTGTAGCATTTAATATGTAAATAATCTATATAATATAATATTGATTGGAGATTTTAGATTTTCTGTAAAACTTTTGGCAAAATGAAAATTAACTCTCCTAAAATCTCCTTATTTATGTTACACTCTAAAAAACAGAGGTACGATATGAGTACTTTTTTGTACTCGAAGGTACATTCTTTATAATTGTACCCTCAAAGGTACAATATTGGTCTTTACAGGGTCAGATTTGTTCCCTCTGAAGTACAAAGTCATTTCTAACAGCAATAAGTACAGATTTGTACCATTTAACCTGCAGCCAAAGGGTACATTCAGTATTCTGCATCACTGTACTAATGAACAATATATATTTTAATTGCACATTTTTTATTTGAAAGCCAGACAATTTTGGATCATCAAGTTTTTGAGCCATTTTTAGTTGATGATAATGTTTATAATCTTTATAATCTTTACTGGCACAAAAACCATGGGTACAAAAAAGGACTTTCACTGAAAGATACTTTTTTGAACCTTAATATAAGGTACAGCCCCAGAGACAACCTTTATACTCTTTTAAGTACAAATCTGTACTTATATTTCTTAGAGTGTACATGCATTTTACTTTCAAACAAACATTTTGCATGTTACAAAAATTCAGCATTTTATTCATTAATAAAAAAAATAATAATACTTTTCATAAATTCTGTCAGTTTAAAACATGTAAACATCTAAACATTCATCCCAAACAAGCTTTAATCACATGGGATATTTCTATTGCTGTATTTTAGTAATATAATAATATATTTTAGGAACAGTAGTAGATACAGCTCTTGAAAAAAATTAAGAAACCACTTTTAAAAAATATAGGATTTTTTTTTATTTTACTAAATTGAAAACCTCTGGAATATAATCAAGAGGAAGATGGATGATCACAAACCATCAAACCACCAAACTGAACTGCTTGAATTTTTACACCAGGAGTAAAGCAGCATAAAGTTATCCAAAAGCAGTGTGTAAGACTGGTGGAGGAGAACATGATGCCAAGATGCATGAAAAAAAACTGTGATTAAAAACCACCAGGATTATTCCACCAAATATTGATTATTTCTGAACTCTTAAAACTTTATGAATATGAACTTGTTTTCTTTGTATTATTTGAGGTCTGAAAGCTCTGCATCTTTTTTGTTATTTCAGACATTTCTCATTTTCTGTAAATAAATGCTCTAAATGAGAATATTTTTATTTGGAATTTGGGAGAAATGTTGTCTGTAGTTTATAGAATAAAACAACAATGTTCATTTTACTCAAACATAAACCTATAAATAGTAAAATCAGAGAAACTGATTCAGAAACTGAAGTGCTCTGTTATATATCTGTATATATAAGTAATGGAGAAGGTTATAGAAGGCAGTAGAAGACGTATCTAACTCCCTCTCTCCTGTTTTTTTGGGGTAAACGTTAGGAGCCTGAAATGATGCTACAAATACCCTGTTTTGTTTATTCTATTTTTGTCTGATTTCTAAAAATTGGCCGAACGACAGGCTGCTGGAGGGCCTGCGGAGTGCGGCGGTGATAAATGTCATTCACTGACTCCCTAATTATTCCCACTGTTTTTCTATGATTTTTTATGCAGTCAAAATATAAAAATCCAGAACCCCTGCTCTCTTAACATTCCAGAGCTCAGTCTGTGTAAATCTCTGAGTTCTGCAGGAGTTCTGTTACTTTCTGATCCAGAAATCAACTAAATAAACAGCCTTAAAATATAAAGAGCTAATTTATCTTAAGTACATCAAAAAAGTGATGTTCATAGCTATCTTCCACCCTACCAGCAGTCTATTTTCACTCCTTCCTCCTGCTTGGTTTAAACAGCAGCAGAGCTTCTGAATATATCTACACTGATGGGCGTGGTGTTCTGGAAATGAGGTGTGTTCAGGTACATTTCTGGAGTTTTATCTTGTTTATCTTGGTAACAGAAAACACAGGAGCTCCACTGACTGAATACAACCTAGACAGACGCCAACAGTCATATGTTCATCGCTATCTCGGTAACACAGGCGCTGTGCTGTGCCGAGCCGAGCATACACCCCCACTTATTACACACACATGAACACACAGCAGCACAAACCCAACTTTTACATCAACAATAAACAGAATAGTAAATAAAATAACATTGCTGTTCCCGTAAATGAGCTGCTGGAGCTCCTTCACAGCGTCAACCAGCAGCTCAGTTTCCTCTGCTGAGAAGAGTTTGTTGGACACGTCCAGGTAGCTGCACCGTTAAAATAGCAATTCACCAAAGTCAGAGCTCACCTGGTTCTACTCTTAAAGGGAATGATGAGCGGCAGAGTGACTCTCTGATTGGTTTATTTCACATTACGCCCCAAATTAATTAACCACATTAATTAATCATTCTTAATTATAAATTAAGACAATTATTATATAACTTTTACACAATTTGAGCCGAGCAAGGTGTACTTTTCCTGTCGTTACGACAGCAAAGACACTGACACCACGTCCTAAAACCAAGCTAAATAAGTGGATAAACGTTAGAATATTAAAAGTAAGAATATTATATACTGTAAGACCAATGGGTACCTTTGGCAGTGTGCCAAGTCCTGCTGGAAAATGAAATCCACATCTCCAAGTTGTCAGCAGTGTCTCTCCACTCTTCCTCCAGACTCTGCTTCCTTGATTTCCAAATTAAATGTAAAATTTACCGATGATCAGTGATCCTATGCAAATAAACCTGCTTTGCTGCTTTTTTAATGGCAGTATTGAGCAGATCTGGTCACCCCACGGTGGTCTCTGAGGTACGGTATTTATTGAGTGTTTATACGGATCACAGGGTAAGTAGAGGAAATGCTGCTCTGTAAGCAGATGTGTTGGCGCTGTTGGTTTAAGTGGTTTGTTGGTTCACTTGTTTATTGAGTATCTTTCTTTCTGTGTAAAAAACCCAGGAGCTTCTAGAAAGATCAGCTCATCTACTTACTTACCCCCAGAGCACCTTTAATTCAGAGCTTTTTCATTATTTTAAAATCTCTGCTGGATTTTCTCAGTCAGGTTTATGAGGTAGATTCACCTGGAATTCAGGCTTTCAGTTAACAGCTGTGCTGTAAAGTGGTGAAGAGGTAGAGTTACAGGTATACAGTGAATAGTGAATATTTGAGTAATGTTCGAATCCAGATTTTGAGAAGCAACAACTACTCAACTAAATAAAGAAGAGTAGAAAATTGACTTTAAGAAATGAAGGTAAGTCAATTCGAAACACTTCAAGAACTTTGTAAGACCGTTAAAAATGTTACGATGATGAAACTGGCACTCATCAGGAAAGGATAGAAAAGCAAGAGCTTGCAACAGTTTCCAGCCTCAGAAACCGCTAAAAGTTAACAGCTCCCCAGATAAGATTACTTAAATACCTCTTCAAAGAGTATTTAGGTTTGTTTAACACTGTTTTTAAGTTCATATGTAGAAAAACAATAATAAGTAAAAACATTAAATGAGAAGTTGTATAAATTTTTGACTGGTCCTGTATATTACACTTTATTAGTGTAATAATACTGTTTTACTTTGTCTACCTATTTAATCAACCATAGCAAGCTGAACACCCAGCATGACCAGCTTCTCCAAAACCAAATGGATCATACGATATGCTGGTTCACCATTAAACACTATAAAAAACAGCTTTATAGTTACAGTTTTAGTTTTTTCATCTCAATGGTTTGAAACTTTCGCTGCATTTCCACCAACAAAAGCAGGTTCTGGAACCAGGAACATTCGCATTAACAGCTGGAATTAAAGAATTCTAGGTTTTTTTAGTGTGAACCGTGACCACTTCTGTTCACCACCCTCTTTTGATGACGTATGATGTGACATTTTGTTGGTTCCAGTAAAACTGGTGGGAACTAATCCATCTGTCCACCCACCCATCCATCATTTTTGTTTTTGAGCCCAATAGCCCGTTTTCTGATGTAGAACCGGCACTGTTCTGGTTCTCGAACCAGAGCGTTTACACCAACAGAAGTAAGTTCTGGAACCAGGAACATTCGTTCTCAGTGGGAACTGAAGAATAGTAGATTCTTCAGTGTGAAATCTAACCACTTCTGTTCACCACCACTGTGCAAAGCCCACTGTTGATGACTATTAATGTGACATTTTAACGGTTACAGTAAAACTGGTGGAAACTCTATTCTTTATTCATCTATTAATCATCCATTATTGTTTTTTGAGGCCAATTACCAATTTTTCTGATGTGGAACTGTTCTGGTTCTCGAACCTAATTTTGAACCAATCGCTGCGTTTACACCAACAAAAGTAAGTTCTGGAACCAGGAACGGTCAGTCTCCGTGGGAACTGATGAATAGCAGATTTTTCAACGTGAAACCTAACCACTTCTGACTAAAACTGATGGAAACTCTATTCTTCCATTCATCTATTAATCATCCATTATTGTTTTTTGAGGCCAATTACCAATTTTCTGATGTGGAACCGGCACTGTTCTGGTTTGTGAACCTATTTGTGAACCAATCGCCACATTTCTACCAAGAAAAAGAAACTGAAAACTGAAGAATACTAAGATCTTCAGTGCGAATCGTAACCGCTTCTGGTTACCACCACTGTGCAACACCCTCTATTAATGATGGGAGGTGTGACATTTTGATGGTTCCACTAAAAC
Organism: Astyanax mexicanus; assembly: GCF_023375975.1. NCBI lineage: Eukaryota > Metazoa > Chordata > Actinopteri > Characiformes > Acestrorhamphidae > Astyanax > Astyanax mexicanus. Next base: position 49,403,511 of record NC_064419.1, on the reverse strand, counting down.
TGATGGAAACTCTATCTATCCATTTATCCATATATCTATCTATCCATCTATCTATCCATCATTTTTGTTTGTTTTTTTAGGCCAATTGCCATTTTTTCTAATGTGGAACTGGCAGCGTTCTTGTTTGCAAACCTAATTTTGAACCGGTTCGCCACGTTTCCACCAACAAAAGCAGGTTCTGGAACCAGTAATGTTTGTTCGCAGTGTCAACCGAAGAATACTAGGTTCTTCAGTGCGAACCATGAGTGCTTCTGCTCACCATCACTGTGCAGCGTCCTCTGTAAAACTGGTAGAAACTCTATCTCTATTTATCCATCTATCCATCCATCCGTCCATCTCATCTATCCATCGTTCATTTTTTTTTTTTAGACCAATTACTGGTTTTCTAATGTGGAACCGGCATCGCTTGGGTTCACAAACTAAATTTTAAGCCATTTCTTCTTTTCCACCAACAAAAGTAGGTTCTGGAACCAGGAACGTTTGTTTGTAGCAGGAGCCAAAGAACACCAGATTCTTTAGTACAAACTGTGACCACTTTTGTTCACCACTGCTGTGCAGCGCCCTCTGTTGATGACGTATAATGTGACGTTTTGATGGTTCCACTAAAACTGGTCTATCCGTCCATCATTTTTGTTTTATTAAGCCAATTGCTGTTTTTCTGCTGTGGAGCCAGCATCGTTCTGGTTCACGAGCCTAATTTAGGTTTTGGAACCAAAAAAACATTTTTTTTTTTATTTATCCATCCATCCATCCATCTATTCATCCATCCATTCATGCATCCATAAACAGTCCATCTATCCATCTGTCATTTTTGTTTTTTGAGGCCAATTGCCAGTTTTGTGGAATCGGCACGTTCTGGTTTGCAAACCTAATTTTGAACCATTTTGCCATGTTCCACCAACAAAAATAGGTTCTAGAACCAGGAACGTTCATTCTCGGTGTGAACTGAAGAATACTAGGTTCTTCAGCTCAAACCGTGACGCTTCTGTTCACCGCCACTGTGCAGCGCTCTTTGTTGACGTACAATGTGACACTTTGATGGTTTCACTAAAACTGGTGTAAACATGGGCTGGTTCATTAAAAAACACCACGGTTTTTATAAACCGGAACGGAACTGGTTCAAGAACCAGAGTACTTTTAGCAGAAAAGCGCTAAAAGTGGTTCCAGTCGGTCAGTTCTCTCTGGACTGTGGGCAGAGGAGCTACCAGAGGCTAAATCTTTTTAATGAACTCATTATTGCTCAGTTTGCCGCTGTGCCAGATCTACTGCCGGAAAAAAAATCACTTGTGTTGTTGAGCTCCATCCTGCCAGAATTCCTTTTGGCGACCGGCTCTCCAGCAGAGTCCGACACTTTATGGCACAAAGCTGAGAATAAAAAAAATCATCAGTGAGGAACAGACTGCTCTCCAACAGCACGGCTTCAGGGATTGATTCACTCACTCATGCTCTCGGATCAGAACAACTCCAAATTTTAACAGCTATACTCTTAAACTCTTAAATACTCTCTAAGTCTAATACGTGTATTACGGTAGTTTGCGTGCACAGCAGGGCTGGGGGAGAAAGCTGCGCTCACTTCTACTGCAGAGAAACTGAACATGAAAAAGAAACACAAGAGTTTTACACTCAAAAAACATAATTTAACCAGCTCTAATCAACACATTTACACCAGAAACACAACAACTACCTACCTGTAGAACAGTGGAACATTCTGTAAATACAGATCTTTATCTTATTAACAATAAAATACATCTGTTTTCAGCTTAAATCCACTATATTTTAAACATTGCAGTATTACACAAAGACCACAATTTATCAAATGTATTTACTAATTTATAAAATCTATTTATGTATCCATCCATCCAATCATCTATTCATCCATTCACCATCTACCCACCTATTTATTCATGAATCCATCCATCTACCCACCTATCCATTCATCTATCCATCTATTCATAAATGAAATCATCCATCCATCCATCCATCCATCCATATATCTATCTGTCAATCCATCTATCATCCATCTACCCACTTATCTGTTCATCTATCCATATATTCAATGTAATCACCCATCCATCCATCCATCCATCCATCCATCTACCCACCTATCCATTCATCTAATCATGAATGTAATCATTCTTCCATCAATCCATCCATATATCTATCTGTCTATCTATCTATCAATCATGCATCTATCTATCATCCATCCATTTCAAGATTCAAGCTTCAAGAATCTTGAATCTAATCCATCCATCTATCCACCTATTTATCCATCCATCCATCTACCCACCTATTTATCCATCCATCCATCTACCCACCTATCCGTTCATCTATCCATCAATGTAATCATCCATCCATCCATCCATCCATCCATCCATCCATCCATCCACCTATTTATCCATCTATCCATCTACCCACCTATCCGTTCATCTATCCGTCAATGTAATCATCCATCCATCCATCTATCCACCTATTTATCCATCCATCCATCTACCCACCTATCCGTTCATCTATCCATCAATGTAATCATCCATCCATCCATCCATCTATCTGTCTATTCATCTATCCATCAAGATTCAAGAATCTTGAATCTATCTATCCATCCATCCATGTATCCACTCATTCATGTACCATGAATCCATGCATCAATCAATGTATCCATTAACGTATCCATCTATCCACCTATGAATTTATCCATCCACTTAGCCATTTATGTATCCATTAATCTATCCATCAATGTACACATCCATCAATGTATCCACCCATCCATCTGTGTATCAGTCTTTCCATCTATCTATCCATCCATTTATCCACCTATCCATTTATCTACCCATCTATCCATTACTGTATCAATCTATCCATCCATCCAATAAGAAGTAAAATTTTTGAAAAGAGTCGATTCAGTTTTAAATAAACCAGATTTCAGAAACACATTTAAGAAAAAGTTCTAATATTAAAACACCACTCAATTCCACCCCCCCCCCCACCCATCAGCTACACCACACACACTCCTCCACCGCTATAAACTCACTGTGGGTCTATTGAAATATGAAGTGGAGCAGTTTAAGCGTTAATGCGTTAGAGTAAGAGTTAGCACACGCATTAAAAAAAACACAGTTAACAGCTTAAAAAGTTTCACTCTATAATACATTTCCAGGGTCTGATTCGTACCACAGCGCAGTCGTGTGAATATCAATGCCGTGCATAAATCTCCTCCCACACACGCCGGCTTTCAGTTCTTTATTTATCCGCCGCGCTGCCAGTGTCAGCCGCACTGAGCTGAAGCCTCGGGTCCCAAAACTCCCATTCTGAGACTTTCAGTCTGAATCCCAGAGCTGACGAGAGAGCGCCGGGACTGAACCAGCCGCTGTAGAATTATATAATAGAATTCATCATTACTTTATTGTTAAAAATCCTCTCTCATATAAACACCATTTTCACTCAGTCTCTTCCTTATTAGTGAATCATCATTAACACTGATCTAAACCGAAGTTGTGACCTCCTGGATGAGTTGTCCATGCCCTTTTGGTGGAATCTTAGTAGAAACTTTCTATGACTGGTGACTTTAGCAATGAAATAGTTGTGTTTTTATGTGCTGAATCTCTCAAGAAGTGCTGTTTTTATTTTATTTAGAGACCACTTCAGTTTCTGAATCAGTTTCTCTGATTTTGCTATTTATACTGTAGGTTTACGTTTGAGCAGTATGTACATTGTTGTTTTATTCTATAAACTACAGACAACATTTCTCCCAAATTCCAAATAAAAATATTCTCATTTAGAGCATTTATTTACAGAAAATAAATGCAAAGAAAACAAGTTCATATTCACAAAGTTTTAAGAGTTCAGAAATCAATATTTGGTGGAATAATCCTGGTTTTTAATCACAGTTTTCATGCATCTTGGCATCATGTTCTCCTCCACCAGTCTTACACACTGCTTTTGGATAACTTTATGCTGCTTTACTCCTGGTGCAAAAATTCAAGCAGTTCAGTTTGGTGGTTTGATGGCTTGTGATCATCCATCTTCCTCTTGATTTCAGAGGTTTTCAATTTGGTAAAATCAAAGAAACTCATCATTTTTAAGTGCGCTCTTATTTTTTGTTCAGAGCTGTACATGCATTGCGTGCACTGAGGTGGGTAAGACCTGATGTGGCGACCTCTTGGATGAGTTGCCCATGCCCTTTTTGGAGTAATGTTCTAAGAGAGAAATTCTCTATGACTCTGGTGACTTTGGGAGTGAAATAGTTTTTTATGATTTTATGTACTGAATCTTTTGGGTGCTGCTTTTACTTTACTTTTATTTTTTATACATGCATTGCAGTTTTTGTGAAATATCTAATGTTTTAGGCATTGCACTATTTAAAGCTTTTCAGCAGCAGAGAGATCATTTTTCCTTCCCATATTGCTTGAAACCTGTGGCCTGCTTAATAAGTAGGTTTCCTTTAAGTGGGCTCACCTGGCCCTAACTTACTAATTATCATCATCACATGTGTCTGAGATTAACTTCAGTGATCCAAAGAGCCACAAGACACAATACCATCCATGAGTTTAATTGAGAAACAAAAAAATCTACCTTTATTACACTTAAATCCAATTTGCATAATACTTTGGAATGCGGTGTATGGTTTGTACTGTTGTTTGTACTTAGATTAAGTTTATATTAGTTGCCTTAAAACAATCATGACCTCCTGAGGTCAACATGTCCCTGATCCAGTATCTGTCTCTGGAGTTTCTCTCTCTCAGAAAGACACACTGCATGTCTGAACACAAATCTGACCGTTCTGATCTCTGAGCTGCTTCCTCTGCTGGTATCTGTGCTGGAGTGAAATTGCGACTGGGCGTAATGTATCACTGATAAGGAGTGAGACAGCCTGTCGTCAGGACGCCACTGGAGTTTCTTCACTTGTCGCAGCAGAATCCAGTCCTCCAGTCCTCCCGTCCTCTCGTCTTCTTTTAGACTTTTACTCGTCCGGATTGATTTGGGCTCTGGGGCCGTATTGCATTCGAGCATTTTAGCGCTCTGGCCCCCCGGCACGAGCCCCTGCCGCCGATCAATCCCGATCAATCCCCAGCACTAACCCGCGGATAATGAAGACAGTTAATGATGTTTTCAGATCTTTTAGCTGGAGGAGACGACAGGAAACAAAACACTCGTCTCTTGCCTTCCCCAATTAAAACGTTGCATCACTTCTCAATTAGACGTCTCTGTTTTTAGACCCGAGCTGAAGCTCATTATGGACCCGGTTCTAATTAAAGGACATATATTCCAATACTCCAGGGTGTCCCGCTCGGGAGGGGACACATAAAACACCATCGATCCGTCCCATCCGCCTTTTAATCCCCCGTTTATCTGGAGCGAGAGAACAGGAACTGCAGAACAGAGGGAGGAACAGCGGCGGGTCGGCGTCTCCGGACTCCAGAGCCGATTCCTAAACTCAGACTTCCTAATCCTCACCGATTACACTCAACAGCCTCTGTGATACAGTGGAATCTGCATGACGGGAGTGAATATAAATAAGAATTCAATATATATAAAGTGTTTTTCAGTGTTTCTGTGGTTTGAAAAGCATGAGCTGAATTGATTTATCAGATGCAGTGCATTTAGTTCACAAGACCCTGCAGAGAGTGGTAAAATCTGCCCAATACATCACCGCAACTACCCTCCCATCCATACATCACCTCTACAACAAGAGATGCCTGAGGAAGGCTATCAGCATCTCCTCCGATCCTACCCACCCCAGCCACTTCCTGTTTCAACCCCTGCCTTCCAGGAAAAGGTACAGGAACATTAGAACCAGAACCACCAGACTGAAGAACAGCTTTTTCCCACGTGCTGTAAAACTGCTGAATCCAGCAACACTAACTTCACCCTGAACAGTACACAGACTGACCACTGACCACTCCCAGTTTTCTACATGGCCACTGATTGCTTCAGCACAGAGACTGTATGCACTCTGCACCAGTGATGGTATAGTTACTTTGAAAAAGTAATCCGATTACTGATTACTCCTTTAAAAAGTAACTTAGTTACTTTATGAATTACTTGATTTTAAAAGTAACTAAGCTACTTTACAAGTTACTTTATTAGTTACTTTCAGCAGCTGCAGACACCACCTCCCGCCGCCTTAACATAAACATTATAACCAGTTTTGCCAATACTCCCTTTATTGGAAAATGCATTTTTAACAGCAACAATGTATCTCTAGACATTTAAAGTTGAACTATTTCCTGAAAAAATAAGTTTTTTTTATAAAAATAAAATACAATTTCTCTTGATTTAACTTAACATAAATTATTTTTTTTATAAAAAATAAAATATGGTCTTTCTTGATTTCACTTAACGTAAATACTTGTTTTTATAAAAAAGAAAAATAAAGAAAGTCTTTCTTGACCTGAAATATTTAACACTGTAAAACTGAACATTGAACCTGTTGTTCTCTGCAGGGCAGCAAGGAGTGGTTTTATAAAACAGAACCGTGTATATGGTCTAGACCAGGGATCACATATATGCGGACTGCGGTCCGGGTCCGGACCCAGACGTTGTTCAATGTGGACCCAAACCAGTAAACTACTGAAAAGGATTTAATTTTGACAGCGTTCATTTAAAGCGTCAGAACTTTTCTTGTCTTTACGGTATACGCGCTCTGCGGCACAAAATCTTCAAACGCTCTCCTCGGCCAATCAGATCTGTGCAGAACGCTGCCCTGGCTAGTGAATTGGGACGCGGCCGGGAAAAAACGCCTTTATAAAGAGATAGGGAGCCCGAGAACTGGTGGAAAAATGAGAACAGGCGGAAACTAAAGACACGCCGAGCGCGAGAGAGAGAGACAGGGGAGGATTGTAAAGGTGACGGGAAAGGGAGCGGTGTGTGTGTGGGGGAGTGTGAGGTGGAGAGAGAGAGAGAGAGTAACGCACAGTGACTTAAATAAGTAACTTTAATCTGATTACTGGATTGGAAATAGTAACGCGTTAGATTACTCGTTACTGAAAAAAGGGTCAGATTAGAGTAACGCGTTACTGACATCACTGCTCTGCACTTTAATCAACCTGGCCTACCTCTACTATTATACTTATATGGACTATATATAATGTACCGCTGTCACTACTGCACTTAATCACTTTAACTTTAAACAGTACCTCATCACACAAACATAAACATACTAAAATAATCTTATTGTAACTATTGTCTGTGTCCCCTGTACTTTTGCCCTATAAGTGTGTTTTATGTCGTTTATGTTTTGTTTTGCACTTGAATTTCGCAGATACTACAGTAGGATATGATCCTTCCTTTGCTAAGAATGTGGAGGAGTTTGGGCAAGTTCAGTTATTACTTTATTACTCTGTAGGTAGAAGTATATTTTAGATACTAGGGTTTAAAATACTTCTACTGAAGCTGAAGTATCAACTCAGGTTTTTTACTCTTTAAGTAAAAGTGTAAAAGTAATGGTTTCAAAATGACTTAAGGTGTAAAAGTAAAAGTGATGTAAGGAGAAAAAATAAAGTCATTAAGCTCGAAAGCATTTTGCTGTTGCCTTTTTGTTGACTTTGCATTTGAAAATAGGTGCTGAGCACTTCAGCCATGAAACCTTTAGATCCTGAACAACATTGTTTTTTTATTTAAAGTTTGGCTTGACATGTCTGGTTTTAAGTTGAGTTAAGTTATGTTTGCGTTGAGTTGACTTGTCTGGAGTTGAGTTGCTTTGTGTTTGAGTTCAGTTGCGTTGTGTTTGAGTTACACTGAGTTGACTTGTCTTTTAGTTGAATTGTCTTTTAGTGTTCAAGTTGACTTAACTTTGAGTTGAGTTGACTTGTCTTTGAGTTGAGTTGACGTGTCTTTGAGTTGAGTTGACTTGTCTTTAAATTAGGTTAAGTTAAGTTGTCTTTGAGTTGAGTTGTCTTTGAGTTGAGTTGTCTTTGAGTTGTGTTGACTTGTCTTTAAATTAGGTTAAGTTGAGTTGTCTTTGAGTTGAGTTGACTTTGAGTTGATTTAACTTGTCTTGGAGTTGAGTTGACTTGTCTTTGAGTTGTGTTGACTTGTCTTTAAATTAGGTTAAGTTGAGTTGTCTTTGAGTTGAGTTGTCTTTGAGTTGATTTAACTTGTCTTGGAGTTGACTTAACTTGTCTTTGAGTTGAGTTGAATTGTCTTTGAAGTTGAGTTGACTTGTTTTTTAGTTGAGTTGAGTTGTTTTTGAGTTGAGTTGACTTGTCTTTGAGTTGAGTTGAGTTGTCTTTGAGTTGTGTTGACTTGTCTTTAAATTAAGTTAAGTTGAGTTATCTTTGAGTTGAGTTGTCTTTGAGTTGAGTTGTCTTTGAGTTGACTTTGAGTTGAGTTGTCTTTGAGTTGATTTAACTTGTCTTGGAGTTGAGTTGACTTAACTTGTCTTGGAGTTGACTTAACTTGTCTTTGAGTTGAGTTGAATTGTCTTTGAAGTTGAGTTGACTTGTTTTTTAGTTGAGTTGAGTTGTCTTTGAGTTGTGTTGACTTGTCTTTAAATTAAGTTAAGTTGAGTTATCTTTGAGTTGAGTTGTCTTTGAGTTCAGTTGACTTTGAGTTGAGTTGTCTTTGAGTTGATTTAACTTGTCTTGGAGTTGAGTTGACTTAACTTGTCTTTGAGTTGAGTTGTCTTTGAGTTGAGTTGACTTGTCTTTTAGTTGATTTGACTTGATTTTGAGTTGAGTTGACTTGTCTTGTCTTTGAGTTAACTTGTCTTTGAGTTGAGCTTGTATTTGTCTTTGTCTTTGCTGGCGCATTCCTCACCAACCACCACTCAATAAAGGAATAACAAAGTCAAACAGGAACCACAGCCTTAAATACAGGAAGCAGCAGGTGAAGCTGGTTGGGATTTGGAGTCCCCCTGGGGAACAGTGCCTCACTGCTACCGCCCTCTGCTGGCCGTTAGTGGTGGAGGCTAAACCCTTTACATATCTTACATATCTGCTCTAAAACTGGTCAATAAGACCCTTAAAATCTTTTGTTTTCAGCTTCAGGTTTTATTACTAATTTATTGCAGGATTTCCTCAGTGCGGCTGTAATACACTCTATTTCTGGGGAAACTGCCACATGATGGTGCCTCATTATGGTGGAATCAAACCTTATTTGTGTCCATGACAACACGTTTCAGCGGCATCTTATTCATTATTCGCTTAACCAAATCGCCGGCATATTACGCTTGACATTTGGTGCCGCGGTCAAAGCTGTGAATTACCCTGGTTAGTCTTAATATGCCCGGGTTATTGGATTAGGGCATCGCAGGATCCAGTTAGGCTGCGCGGGATAATGCGCTTTCTGCTGTGGAGAAATAGAAATAAATAAATAAATAAATAAACATTTTAAAAAGCTGCTTCCTACATGCTAATTAATGTACAGCTCTGACAAAAATTAAGAGAAAATATTTGTTTTATTCTATAAACTACAGACAACATTTCTTCCAAATTCCAAATAAAAATATTCTCATTTAGAGCATTTATTTACAGAAAATGAGAAATGACTGAAATAACAAAAAAAAAGATGCAGAACTTTCAGACCTCAAATAATGCAAAGAAAACAAGTTCATATTCATAAAGTTTTAAGAGTTCAGAAATAATCAATATTTGGTGGAATAAATCACAGTTTTTTTCATACATCTTGGCATCATGTTCTCCTCCACCAGTCTTACACACTGCTTTTGGATAACTTTATGCTGCTTTACTCCTGGTGCAAAAAATCAAGCAGTTCAGTTTGGTGGTTTGATGGTTTGTGATCATCCATCTTCCTCTTGATTATATTCCAGAGGTTTTAATTTGATAAAATTGAAAGAAACTCATCATTTTTAAGTGCTCTCTTATTTTTTTCCAGAGCTGTATATTTTGACCCAAACACTGGGACAGGACTGATCATAAAAAGACAGTAAATGTTGGTAAAGGTATTAAGTTCTGCTTGTTTTGATGCCACTCCTAATCTACTTAACCTACGTCATCTAAACATTACAGCATTACTGCAGTTGATTAAACAAAGACACTTTATGTTTTTTGCTGTGAAAAGTTGGTTTAGAAGCAAAGAGATGGTCATAATGTTATGCTTGATGCTCTTAATTTGCCTTGTCTGCTCCCTCATCCCAACCCCCTCTGTTCAGTGTAGAGGTTTTAACAGCGTTTATGTAATTCTCCTCAGTGGTATCACGCTCCGCTGGGATGCGTTTTGATCGTGAGTTTTCAGTGATGAAGAATTCATGCTCCTCCTCCTCCTCTTAACCCGGGTTACGGCCGAGCCCAGCGAATTTTAATACAGCAAAAAGCTGCCCTTTATAGACGCATACGGCCGGGTTACTGGATTTAAATGTTTCATGGTGGCAAACGCTCTTTAAAACATTGACAGACGGCTGCCTGTTTCAGACAGATTGCTCCTTTTGTCTTTCTGTTCATTACTTTTTCATCTTCACCATCAGATTCTCACATTTCTCCACAGTCAGAGCCTTCGCCTGTCAACACGACACTCAGTCTGATGTAGAACGTAGATCATTAGAGGGGTTTCAACCTCTGAGTTTGTGCGCATTTTGAAAATGTGCATAAAATCAGAATAGAAAAAGAATCACAAAAGATTATGCTGAGACGAGATTCAAAATGTAAAACTATGCCAAAATTCCAAAAATATACGATGCCATAATACATAAAACCAACCAATTAGTTTAATTATTTTAATGTGTATATTTTAATGTGTATAATACAGTATATACACTACTATTAATTGCTATTAATGCTATTAAAAAAAAAACTATTCTACCCTTTTACTACTCTACACTACCCTACATAACCCTATAATCCCCTATACATCCTAAACTACTTTATATTCCCTATACTACCATATATTGCCTATACTTCCTATTCCCTCCTATACCCTGCAGTATCCTGTATAGCCCTATAATCTGCTATACATCCTATATTACATTATTTTTCCTGAACTTCTTATACTACCCTTTTACTACTCTACACTACCCTATATAACTCTATAATCCACTATACATCCTATACTACTGTATATTATATTACCTATACTTCCTATTCTGCCCTGCACTACTTCACACTACCCTATATACCCCTATAATCCCCTATGGTACCTTATATTTCCTATACTTCCTATTCTACCCTTTTACTACTATACACTACCCTATATAACTCTATAATCCCCTATACATCCTATACTACTGTATATTATATTCCCTATACTTCCTATTCTACCCTGCACTACTTTACACTACCCTATATAACTCTATAATCCCCTATACATCCTATACTACTGTATATTCCCTATATATCCTTTTCTACCCTGTACTACTCGACACTATCCTATTTAGCCCTACAACCCCATATACTTCCTATATTAGTCTACACCCCCCTATATAACCCTGTAATCCCCTATAGTACCTTATATTCCCTATACTTCCTATTCAACCCTTTATTGCTCTACACTACCCTGTATAAATCTATAATCCACTATACATTCTATACTACCATATATTGCCTATACTACTTCCTATTCTACCCTTTACTACTCTACACTTCCCTGTATAACCCTATAATCCCCTATACATCCTATACAACCATATATTCCCTATATATCCTATTGTACCCTGTACTACTCTACACTATCCTATGTAGCCCTACAACCCCATATACTTCCTATATTAGTCTACACTACCCTATATAAGCCTATAATCCCCTATAGTACCTTATATTCCCTATACTTCCTATTCTACCCATTACTACTCTACACTTCCCTGTATAACCCTATAATCCTCTATACATCCTATAATATCTTATCCTCCCTATATTGCCTACAAGACAATACACTCCCCAAAACTCCCTTTACTTTCTATACTCCCGCAAACTACCCTATACTACTATATAGTACTCTATACTCCACTATATATATAGTACCCTATACTCCCTAAACTACCTATACTAACCTATACCCGCCCCCTCGCCAAGCTACTCTACTGAATACTAGCTTACACTCCCTGTTCTTTCTATACTACTTTCTATACTTCATATAAAGCCCAATATTCCTCTCCTATACTCCCTTATACTGACCTATACTGGTCTGTGGAATGCAGAATCCACAGTTGGTCTGTACTGCTGTTCAGAACTGTCTGGTGTGTTTGCACTCCCAGATGTGAGGTGGATGTTTCTCATCCTGCTCAGGGTGTCTAAATACATTTTAAACAGTCATAAAAAGACTGAAAACTGTCTATAAAGATGTTAAATCTCTCTATTTCACTTGTTTTGTGGATTTTATTTCTGCAGAAAGTTCGTAACTGCTCGTAACTTCTGTGAACCGTTAGAACGTAAACTGGGCTACAGAAGGAAATTCTTGTAATGCAGAATACCAGGCTGCTCTGTAATGTAGAGGATGCAGGGTGTACAGTTTCTCATCACACTGAAAGTATCCCTGTGTTTGATTATCCTCAGTAAAGCTAAACGCAGGGTCTGAAACGTCTGGGAGACGCTGTGATGTTCTAAAGGTAAATTGCATAACTTAGTGCATGCTTTTCTCCCCTCCACTTTTCCACCACAGTAGATTGTGTACAATTCAGGGTAATTTCCAGAACAGCTTTCAGGCCTTTTAGAGGGAACCTGAGAGAAAGCAGGAGCTGCAGATGATCATTGTAGGCTGTCAACCTGAATCCATCCACTGGAGGAGGAGGAGACGCTCAGGTATTCTGAGTAACAGTCGAACAGAACAGACTGTACACCTCTACACACTCCCAAATAACACTCATATTGTCTTTTGGGCCGTTTCAGAACAATTCCGGGTTCTGCGTGACCTGCTTCTTTCACCTAGAACAAATGCTTTACGGGAAATCTTTACATTTATATAAAACAAAACTATAGTACAGTCTTATGAGATAAATTATGTATTGTTGATTGGTGATCTCCTCACTTCTGCACCATTACTATGCACATTCTGATGTATATAAACAATTTAGTAGCTTAATAAACATATTCAGCAATTTGTAAAGAATTGTGCTATAAAATATGCAGAAAGTGGACTGGGGGACCCAAACCTTTGCATAAGGTACTATTTAAGCAATAGAACACGAGAGGGAGTGTGTTATCACAAATAACATCACGTGATGTTATACCTGATAACACACGACCTCGAGTGTTCTATTGCTTTTATACAACAGTTTCTTTTTTTACAAAATGAATAAAGAAAATAAATTAAAGAACTTTAAGAAATTCAGAATGAATATGCTTTAATATGGACTGAGCCTTCCGCCAAAAAGTAGTTCCACCACAACTGTAACAGAACTGAAACTTAACTACAAAACGGTGTATGGTTCATACAGACTAACACCACGAAAGTTAGCTTGAAATCAAAATTGGGAATAAGCGTGAAATAACGCTAATACTCTCCTCTTCTGCTCCGTGGAGTCGTCTTCAGGTGAACGCTGCGCATTTTTTGAGCATTTCTGCTTGTTTTGCTGGGTGGTGTTGGTTTTAGCTAGCCGGCTGGACTGTGGTTAGGTTAGCGTAGCTTGCTTTAGCTCAGCATTAACTTAGCTTAGCCTAGCCTGGCTGGTTAAGTTAGCGTTCTGGCTGTCAGACGGCATTAGCTGAGCGCTTTTCTTTCCCTTTTTCCCCACAAAAGACGAGCCAGCGCTGTGGGCGAGCGTGCCGCGGCTGAGCACTAGCCTGTGCTAAGCTAACGCTGCTTCTGATGCCGTTGATGATTCTAAGCTGTCCTGTGTGTATACGCCGTTACTCGGCAACGCGTCGGCGGAGTGATACAGGTTTAGTGTGAGAAGGCTGTGATGTTATCACGAATATCATCACGGCTAGAACACTTCTCAACCAATCAGATTGTGAGGTCGGAACTAACTGTTGTATAAACTACTATGTCCTACAGCATCTAAAATAAGAGAGCACTTAAAAATGATGATTTTCTTTGATTTTACCAAATTAAAAACCTCTGGAATATAATCAAGAGGAAGATGGATGATCACAAACCATCAAACCACCAAACTGAACTGCTCGAATTTCTGCACCAGGAGTAAAGCAGCATAAAGTTATCCAAAAGCAGTGTGTAAGACTGGTGGAGGAGAACATGATGCCAAGGTTCACCATGCATGAAATGATCATTAATGATTTCCATAAATTTCTGGATCAGTAGCCTAAGTAGAAACATTAATTTGGTTCATTCTATGGAAACATAAATGAAAAATGTCTCTGAAGTTATTATTTGAGTAGAGTCAGAGTCTTATGCTCCTGTCAGTAATCAGGTAAGAGGAGCAGAGAGAGGGGTCCGGGTGAATAAAGAAGAGAAGAAGAGAAGAGAAGACCTCCCTCCATCTATAATCTCTATTCCTGGCTCTTTATTAACCGGATAATCAGACTATACAGACCTCTATTGACTTTGATCTGAATTAAATGTCTTTCACGCTCAGTTCTGCAGGAGGCTGCCGGCACAGCTTGTCCATTCTGAGCTCTTTAGGTAAAAAAAGATAAAATGAGAACTGTCCTCTCGCACCATCACCATGTGTCTTCACTTAAGAGCGTCTCTTCTTCTTTCTCCCTCTATCGATCCTCTTCTCTCTGTCTCTGGCTGCGTTCACACAGCAGATACAGTTCCTCACCAAATCTGATGTTTATTTGAGGCTGTTCACACTATATATTTTTATGTGATCTACTGTATATCCAACATTGGTCTGAGAAGTTCACACTGCTAAACTGCCAAACAGCTTCAGCTGATTCAGAATTCAGCAGCCAGAGTTTTGACTAGAAGGGAGCACATCACCCCCATCCTTAAATCCCTGCACTGGATACCAGTCTGTTACAGAATAGAGTTTAAGGTACTGTTACTGGTCTATAAATGTGTTAATGGTGCAGGACCAGCATATTTATCTGATGAGCTCCAGCAGTATGAGCCGAGCAGAACTCTCTGATCATCAGGAACTGCTCAGTTAGAGCCGCCTAAAGTAAAAACTAAACACGGAGAGGCAGCGTTTAGCGGTTAGCTGCTACGCTGCTCTTAAATGGAACCAGTTAACAGAGAGCATTAGAAGAGCTCCAACACTAAACATGTTTAAATCCAGACTGAAAACCTACATGTTTGATCAGGCCTTTAGCTGAGCTTAAAACACTGCAGCTCCGCCCACTTTTATTCTGTAACGGCACTTTTATATTATGTTTTATTCATGCTTTATTCTTATTAATTCCTTGTTGTTCTTTTACATGTTTTTAATTTAATTCTCTTTGTTTTAATCATGTTTTAATCAATCTTGCTTTATTCTTATTTTAGTTTTTATTTCCATTTTTACTGTTAATCTTTTTTTTTATTTCTCTTTGTATTTTCTAATTTGTAAAGCACTTTGAATGACCGTTGTGTATGAAAGGTGCTATATAAATAAACTTGCCTTGCCTTGCCTAAACTGACACTCGTGTACTAAAGAGCAAATCACCAGTAAAGTTATTCTGATCATTGGGTCCAAATTTAAGATATAAAATCAGGGATTCATATCTTACTAACTCCATTGGCAGATTTTATTTTAGTTAAATCATATGTGTCTCAATTTTATATATATATATTGTTTAGATTTTGCAAAAATATTCTGTAATCCTTGTGTCCAAAAAAAAAAATCATAGAGCAAGTAAAATGATCTAATTTCAAGGCAATTAGATTAAGTAATTTTGTCTTACTAAATATTGTAATCAGTTTTAGCTAGAATTTCAACTCAAACTAAACACTTAAAATAACTACTGAAGTTGTTACATATGTTTTGCTATAATGAAGCCCGCCTACACGATGCGGGGAGGGGAACTGTGATGATGTTGCTTGGGGTACAGTTCAGAACAGCACCTAGGAGAGTGATGAAGATGAGGGTGGTTATGGGGTGGAGCCGGGTGCGAGGTCGAAAGTCACGAAGGTGAGGAGCACCTGGGAGGTATATGTATAGAACCAGGGGGAGGATCTTGGGAACTTGAGGCGTGGTTCATATCCCAATTTTTTTTTAATTCTTAACAACACTTGTGTCCAAATTTAGGCCAAGAAATCAGTATTTTAGCTTGATTTAAGTCTTATTCACTCATTATTTAACTCATTTTGGGACTTTAAGATTGCTTGTGCATATATGTCTCAATTTTATATATACAGCTCTGGAATAAAAATAAGAGAGCACTTAAAAATGCTGAGTTTCTTTGATTTTACCAAAATAAAAACCTCTGGAATATAATCAAGAGGAAGATGGATGATCACAAACCATCAAACCACCAAACTGAACTGCTTGAATTTTTACACCAGGAGTAAAGCAGCATAAAGTTATCCAAAAGCAGTGTGTAAGACTGGTGGAGGAGAACATGATGCCAAGATGCATGAAAATAACTGTGATTAAAATCAGGGTTATTCCACCAAATATTTAAAGATTTCTGAACTCTTTATGAATATTAACTTGTTTTCTCTGCATTATTTCAACCATTTCTCATTTTCTGCAAATAAATGCTCTAAATGACAAATGACTAATATTTTTATTTGGAATTTGGAAGAAATATTGTCTAGTCTGTAGTTTATAGAATAAAACCACAATGTTCATTTTACTCAAACATAAATCTATAAATAGCAAAATCAGAGAAACTGATTCAGAACCTGAAGTGCTCTGTTCATTTTTTCCAGAGCTGTATATTGTCTAGTTTTACAAAAATGTCATATACTGCAATTTTGTGATTTCTTCTGGTGCTCAAAGGTATAGCAATACAAGCACACACACACACACACACACACACAGATCAGTTGAAGATGGTGTCCTCTTTTCGTACAATACACAAGACAACATGACATCAAAACTCGAGTCCTGGTGTCGTTGGTGAGAAGGTCTCGTTATTCCTGCATGAGTCACGCGTAACTTTTCACGCCGCCGAGACTCGAGCTGCTCAGCGTCACTATAACTTCAGAAAAATACCCAAGAGCCCCTGAGAGAGAGAGAGGAGGAGGCGGGTCTGGTGTTTAATAAGGTTTCAGAGGATCGGCTCGGCTCTGGACGCAGGAAAACAGAACGCTGGTTTCAGATCCAAATCAAGATATGATTCATTCATCCTTACATACAAAATTACACGCCAACTTTCTGCTGTTACAACATTTCTCCTCACCAGCAGAGCCAGCGGGGTCACCTAGAGTTCCTGCAGGAGCACAGAGCTGCTAAACGCTCTGCTGTAGATCACCTGAGTACTGAACTACTGCAACTGTAATTATATACTTATATTTGTTGGTGAGGAGGAATGCTGTAACAACAAAGAGTTGCTGTGTCATCTGCATGTTACATAATGCCATCATCAAAGAATAGTAACATAGGTAACACAACAGAACAAAACAAATAAACAGGAAAGAGGTTTTGTCGTAGTCATGGATAGTCACCGGGACTCACCTCCTGGATGAGTTGTCCATGCCCTTGTGGAGCGATTTTGGTGAGTTTACTATTTTCTCCATTTGTGAATAATATTAGCTCTCATTGTGGTTCACTATAGTCCCAAAACTAATGTTTATTTAAAACTAAATCTTAGAGCAAGTAAAATTATCTAATTTCGACCCAAAACATGTAATTTTTTTCCTGTACTGTAACAAAATCTGTCATAGTAAACATTGCAATCTTAATTAGAATTGTCCAAATTAATGCCAAGAAATCAGTAATTTTGCTTGATTTAAGTCTTTCTTTGTGAAAAGGTATTGTTTAGTCACTGGGACTCACCTCCTGGATGAGTTGTCCATGCCCTTTTGGAGTAATTTTGGAGTGTTCCATGTTTTTTTTTTCTTCATTAGTGAATAATAGTGAATCACTGTGGTTCTCTGGAGTCCCAAAGCTTTAGAAATTACTTTATAACCTTTTCCAGACTGATAGATGATCAATGACTTTGTTTTTTTCTCATCTGTTGTTGAGTTTCATCAGATGGGGGTTTAATAATAATGTGCTGCTTTTTGAGATCTTTTATCTGCTTCATGTTGTCAGATAGGATCTCTTTTTTTAAGTGATTTCTTGATTCTACAGGTCTGGAATCAGTAATCATGCCTAAAATTGAACTAATTTTTTTTTTAAATAATTGAGCTAATCACAGTTAATAAAAAAGGGGAGAAATTACTTTTTTTTTACAAAAGTCTAGATTAGTTTGGATTGCTTATTTCTCTTAATAAATGAAATCATCATTTAAAAATAGCTTTTTATATTTACTCAGGGTAAATATATGTCTGATATTAAAAGTGTGTTTGTTAAACTGAACAATGTAACAAGAACTAAAGAAATCTGCACTGTATACAGATCTGGAAAAAAACGAAGAGAGCACTTTAGTTTCTGAATCAGTTTCTCTGATTTTGCTATTTATAGGTTTATGTTTGAGTAAAATGAACATTGTTGTTTTATTCTATAAACTACAGACAACATTTCTCCCAAATTCCAAATAAAAATATTCTCATTTAGAGCATTTATTTACAGAAAATGAGAAATGGCTGAAATAACAAAAAAAATGCAGAACTTTCAGACCTCAAATAATGCAAAGAAAACAAGTTCATATTCATAAAGTTTTAAGAGTTCAGAAATAATCAATATTTGGTGGAATAACCCTGGTTTTTAATCACAGTTTTAATTTCATGCATCTTGGCATCATGTTCTCCTCCACCAGTCTTACACACTGCTTTTGGATAACTTTATGCTGCTTTACTCCTGGTGCAAAAATTCAAGCAGTTCAGTTTGGTGGTTTGATGGTTTGTGATCATCCATCTTCCTCTTGATTATATTCCAGAGGTTTTTAATTTGATAAAATCAAAGAAAATCATCATCAAGTGCTTTCTTATTTTTTTTCCAGAACTGTATGTGTATATATAAATCTCTCTGAACTCTCTTCTGTATGAGCTTAATTTACAATAAACTACTTTTCAACTTCATCAGCATCCTTTAGCTTCCCTCGGTTATAGAATGTATATAATTGGCCATAATTGTAGTTCTACTACTAGTCCTGGCATTTCAGTGTATAAGAAACTAAAGAGATGGTTTCTATAAATCATTAAAAACACAGATATTTTTAAGATTTAGGCAGATAATGATCTTTACAGCCTTATTTTTAAGGTTACGTCAAACATTTACTATCGCAATACTGGCAGACCTTCACAAACATCAGAAATGTGATGAAACTGTTTTATAATAAGTTATTAAATGCAGTATAAATTAATGATAAAGCACCTTTAGCTGGGCTGAGGCTGCGGTTGGGTAACAGGGCTGGAGGACAGTAATTGGCTGGATCAGGCGGCTGTAGAATAAAGCTCTGCTGCTGCAGGACTGATCAGCAGTCTGGGCCGTGTCAGGATGTCTGAACAGAGCTTTTATAAGTGCTGAATATGGCCCAGGCTCTTTGTCGTTGGGATTAATTAGATTGTGTGACTCTCGCTAACCTGACAGGCCTCTGTTAAAGTTCCCGGCGGCGTAGAAAAAGCGTAGAGCACCGAACGCTGTATCAGAACCAGCAGGAACCTGTAGAGACAGAGAGAACCGGCTGCAGGTACAGCTGATAAAGTGTAGATCTTGTAATAAGATACAGATCAATAATGAACTGAGTATCTTCACACCAAGGGTAAATGTAGCTTTGGGGATTAATAAATAAATATTGATTTAGATATATTTATACATAGCTTTGGAAAGAAATAAGAGATCACTTAAAAATGATGAGTTTCTTTAATTTTTACCAAATTAAAAACCTCTGGAATATAATCAAGAGGAAGATGGATGATCACAAACCATCAAACCACCAAACTGAACTGCTTGAATTTTTGCACCAGGAGTAAAGCAGCATAAAGTTATCCAAAAGCAGTGTGTAAGACTGGTGGAGGAGAACATGATGCCAAGATGCATGAAAAACACTGTGATTAAAAACCAGGGTTATTCCACCAAATATTGATTTCTGAACTCTTCTGAAAACTTCTTTTTTTGTTATTTCAGCACTTTTCAGCACAGAATTTGTGTAGAATTTGAATTTTGAATAGATTGTGTCTCTTAATAACTTAAATCATAATTTAAAAATTGGGTTTTATTTATCTGATCTCAAAGTTTGTTTGCTAAACTGAAAAATGTAAGTATAATCAAAAGCAAAAACACTAGAATACTGCTAATATCTAATACTGCTCTGGAAAAACAGCATTACAGTAAGAGTGATGAGGAGAGAGAGCATGATCTACTGTACTCTCTCTCTCTCTCTCTCTCTCTCTCTCTCAGACTGCGGCTGCTGATGCAGAAGCAGCATGACCTACTGTTCTCTCTCTCTCTCTCTCTCTCTCTCTCTCTCTCTCTCTCTCTCTCTCTCTGAGTCCTCTGCTGATGGAGAAACAGCATGACCTAATGTTTTCTCTCTTTCTCTCTCTCTCTCTCAGACTCCGGCTGCTGATGGAGAAGAAGCAGCATGACCTACTGTACTCTCTCTCTCTCTCTCTCTCTCTCTCTCTCTCAGACTCTAGCTGCTGATGCTTAATACACATTTTCACATGTTCAGTGTACTTTAACTCAAATACAAGTTTTGTAATTGTACTGGTGCCACAGCATTACTGTACAACAGTAATCTGAGTTTGTATATGTTGTGTATTGCGTGCGTAATACAGTTTAATGGTGTTTTAAGCACTGTGACGGTGCTCTCCGGTGTTATACGGTTGATTCAGGGAGCCGCTGGTCCTCGGTGGCGTGGGCTGGTGGAGGCAGTGGGTCGGTTTTGTGTTCTGCTAGCTGAACATCTCCAGCAGCATCACAGCTACAGGCTGGAGGTCCTGTCAGATCACATAAAACACAATAAACACATAAATAAATTAAATGTGTGTCCCGGCTTTATCTCCCCGCCCTGCTCTCAGACTGGATTTACGAGCTTTCCACGTGAAAAGGTGGAACAATAGTGCTAAACTTTAAATCTAATCCTGCTGATGTCTCTCTCTCTCTCTCTCTCTCTCTCTCTCTCGTTCTCTTTCTCTCTTTTTCTCTGTAAGAGATTCACAGACCGTAAAATCAGTGATTTTATTGCTAGGCAACTAGCGTTTTCAGAAAGCGAGAGATAGAGCCCACGCCGGGTCTGAGCGAGTTTCTCTGTGTGAGGGAGAATGGAGATTTATTTATTAGATAATTTATGTATTGTGGATTAAAAGCAACATAACAGTGAAAACTCGTATTCTTCATCATGCATACGGTTTAGCAGGCAATGGGTAATATTGGTGTCAGAATGTAAGAGTTGTGTAATGGTACTGTTTTCACTTTCAGGTGGATTTTTCTCAATATTTTCTTTCTTTTTCTGAACATAGAAAACAGAAAGAAAATGGAAAAAAATCTGATTACCAAAAGGCTGCGTTCAGACTGATATCTAGAGTGTTTCCAGTTTAATTTTAATAGTCTGAACAACCAGAAACCAGATTAAATCAGATTTTTGCTAATTAAACCCAAACTATTTAGAAACTATTTAACTATTTAAGATATTCTTGTGATGATCCGACATGCAAATCCGATCTGATTACTGGTCCCAAATAAC
Organism: Astyanax mexicanus; assembly: GCF_023375975.1. Lineage (NCBI taxonomy): Eukaryota > Metazoa > Chordata > Actinopteri > Characiformes > Acestrorhamphidae > Astyanax > Astyanax mexicanus. The sequence goes on along the minus strand of NC_064419.1, from coordinate 49,382,005 downwards.
AGTGAGACTCTGAATAAAAGCTTAAAAGCTGTGATTTGAAAAGGTTAGAATTGTAATACATTTCTAAAATATGTCATAACTAATGTTAAAAGCACTCATCGCTTTAGTCAGTCAAAAAGGGTGAAATCTGCAATTGCCACCACTTTAAAAAAGAAAGTCCTTATGCTCTTGACTGCAGTATGATAAAGCTCAAAAACTATATATTATGCAAAATTCACTGTTTGTGTGTTTTTGTAGTTTGTCCATTTGTCTATCTGCTTCTAGAAACATTATGAACACTGCAAAAACAAAAAAAATCAATGTATCTGTTTCCTGTGAATCAGCTGAAAGAGTTTAGTGTCAGGAGTCATTTGCTTCTATGAGCCATTTGGATGCTCCTCCCTCATTGTGATGTCACAATAAGGAAACTCAGCATAGCATAGAACCATTCTGGAAAGCAGACTTCTTCTGAAGGAGGGATCTATACCTACTGTCCGTGGCGAGTCAGCAGATGAGGAAGACGTAAGTCAATCAACCATTATTTTCACTCGAGAAAATTTGCATAAAAGTGACAGAGCTCTTAAACAGCGTATTCTAAAAGGGACTGAAACTGGTAAGAAGAATAGAGCTGGTGAGATCTCTTCTATCTTTATGTGAGAGTGATTTTGTGTAAAAACACCATTTTAGTTTGCTGATTGAGAATCTCAGTACACATTAGGATACTAGCCAGCAGACTTCTTTTGAGGGAGGGATCTGTAACTGCTGTCTGTAGCGAGTCAGCAGATGAGGGAGATGTAAGATCTTTCAAATAATGAGTTTTATTGCAGTGAAGCATGAGCTAGCTTCTTCTTCGTGTTTTGCCGCTTAGCACAAGCTAACGCTAACATGTGGTAAATGCATAGTGTAAACATGGGAGGTGGCCAGTGACAGCTTATTTGCATAAAAGTGACAGAGCCCTTAAACGTCTCATTCTCATTCAAGGGACTGGAGAGTGATTTTGTGTGTTAAGAACTTCATGAACATGTTTTGTATAGTGCATAAACCTATTCTTTTATTCTAACTAGTGTAAAAAGAGGTAGAATACAGTATGTTTCCTTTAAATAGAAGCATGAATAGTGCTGGATTTATAAGTCTCACTCTTATGTCCACTACAGTGCAGGAAAATGAAGTGGCATGCCTCAGGAGGATATTATAAATCTAATAAAGCCCTCAGGGTTTACTTGTGAGCGACCCTGCTCTTCAATTATTCACTGATCATTATTTATTTTAAAGTATTTATGGAATAATCCATAGTGTTTACTGGATAATGAGCTTCAGGGTGAAAAACTGGGTAATTAGAGTTCAGGGGGTTAAATCTATACTCATAGACCTTAAACTGATATTAGCTGTATACCAGGAAGGTTCATGGTCAGTCTGCTGTTATTCCAGAGTTACATATGAAAAAGAAATAAAATAAATCTTGTTGATACAGCTCCGGAAAAAAATAAGAGATCATTTAAAAATTATGATTTTCTTTGATTTTAACAAATTAAAAACCTCTGGAATATAATCAAGAGGAAGATGGATGATCACAAGCCATCAAACCACCAAACTGAACTGCTTGAATGATTTTTTGCACCAGGAGTAAAGCAGCATAAAGTTATCCAAAAGCAGTGTGTAAGACTGGTGGAGGAAGAGAACATGAAACCAAGATGCATGAAAACCATTAATTAATGTGATTAAAAACCAGGGTTATTCCACTAAATATTGATTTCTGAACTCTTAAAACTTTATGAATATGAACTTGTCAGCCACTTCTCATTTTCTGTAAATAAATGCTCTAAATGAGAATATTTTTATTTGGAATTTGGGAGAAATGTTGTCTGTAGTTTATAGAATAAAACAACAATGTTAATTTTACTCAAACATAAACCTATAAATAGCAAAATCAGAGAAACTGATTCAGAAACTGAAGTGATCTCTACATTTTTTCCAGAGCTGTAAATATAGAGTAACGTTTGTTAGCTAGTTAACCTACTTGTCTAACAGTCAATGAGATTGCCAATTACATGATAATATATAAGAGTAAAAAAAAAGCAATGTACCAGTAGTGTTCACTCACTCAACAAGGCAGGTTTAAGAGTTTAAGAGGTGGAATATCATGCTGAATCTTGACTAACGCACCTGTTAGCATGTAATCATCATCCGCCGACCTGTCTTTAGCATGTAAGATCTCGCATATTTTGTATTTTGTATTTATTTATTTAGAAGGGGACAGTGCATTTTCATAAAACACATGATTATACATAGTTAAAAAAGCCAGAATTAGCCAGAAGGCTAGTTTTCATCTGTAGTCCCCAGGCCACGATGTAAAAAGGCAAGAAGAAGTTTAAAAGAGAAAAGACACAAGATAGAATTACAATTTAAGAAAAAGAGAGTAAGAAGAAAAAGACAAACAGTATAACACAAAAAAAAAAAAAAAAAAAAAAAGATTTATCATATCACTAAAACAACACAACAGGCTTATATTTTAATGTTGGCAACTATAGTTATTAATAAGCCACATTTTCAGTTTTTTTGTGAAGTTCTTATATGTTGTGAGCAACTTAACCTCCTCAGGTACTGAGTTCCACACGCTTGCACTCCTTACAGACCAGGCCGATTTACCAAAAGTGCTTCTACGCAACGGAATGTTGCAGTCACCTCTGACAGATCCTCGGGTGACACGCTCAAGGCTATTTCTTTGGCTGATAAAGTCTGCCAGAGGATCTGCAGCCAATTTATGCAGTACTTTATAGATCAATTTTAGGTCTGCAAATGTGTGAAGACTGTCCCAATCCAAAAAATTATATTTTTTTAAAATTGCACAGTGATGATGGTACCTGGGTTTTTTATCCATTACTTTAATTACTTGCTTGTACAAGATTTCCAACGGTTTTTTTGAGCTTTGACAAGCCTGGGACCAACTGGTTATGCAATAATTAAAATGGCTAAAAATCATTGAATGCACATACCTTTTTGCAGCTTCAGTTGACATATTATTGCGAATCGCACAAAAATTTGCGAGATTAAACTTTACTGTTTTACACAATTTTCCGATATGGGCTTTAAAGGAGAGCTCTGAATCTATTATTAACCCTAGATATTTATATTGGTTAACAATTTGTAATCGTTCTCCGTTAACATGGATATCAGGGTCAGATGATACTCTGTTTGTTTTAGTGAAATACATGCCTACAGTTTTCGAAGTGTTTAGCTCCAAACAGCATTTCTGCATCCAAGTTGTAACACATGACATTGTTTTTATGAGTTTGGCCGCAACAATGTCTTTGGTGTGTCCATGTACAAAAAAAACCGTATCATCTGCATACATAAGGCATTCTGCTTCCGAACAGACTGTGGGCAAATCGTTAATGTAAAGGCTAAATAAAAGGGGGCCTAAAATTGACCCCTGAGGAACTCCAGAGGTAAGCCTAAGAAAGTCAGATCTACAGTTATTAACCGATACAGATTGAAATCGATCAGTCAGATATGATTCAATCCAGGTCACAGCATTTTGAGAAAAGTTAAATTTTAAGAGCTTGTTAAGAAGAACAGAATGATTTACTGTATCAAATGCTTTTCTAAGGTCCAAAAACACCGCCCCTACAACTCCACCCTTATCGAGAAAATATTTAATTTTTTCAATAAAGAGGCATGTAGCCATTTCAGTGGAATACTTAGATCTAAAACCAAACTGCATGGGATGAAGAGAGGGGGAGCTGTTGTTTAAATAATGGACAATCTGCTTTGCCACCCATTTTTCTGCTAATTTAGAAATGACTGGTAGAATACTTATTGGACGGTAGTTAATTAGAGAATTTGATTCACCAGATTTAAAGATGGGGGTGACAATAGCAGATTTCCAGGCCTTTGGAAAGCAGTGCGATGAGATTGAGAGATTAATGATTGAGGCAATAGGAGCGGCAAGAGCTGGGCCGAGATCTTTAAGCATGTTCGGGTCCATTCCAAAAACATCCTTTGCTTTAGATGACTTAAGTGATTGGATTAAATTAATAACTTTAGTTTCAGTAATATTTGTAATGGTAAACGACTGCGTTTCAGACAGTGTGCGGTATTCTCTCCTTTGTTTAACTGTAAACTTATCTGAAATTTCTGACACAGACTCAATAAAGTAATTGTTAAAGGCATCAGCCATCAATTGAGGCTTTGTCAAAATAATTCCATTTAAGTTAATTTGCCCTGGTTTTGATTTATTTTTGTTTTGGGATTCACCCAAAAGTTTTTTAATATAGTTCCAGGTTATTTTAGAATTCCCTCTCGCACTATTCAAGACGGTAATAAAGAAGTCAGCTTTAGATTTTCTTATTTCTTTCACTACCCTATTTCTCAATGAAATAAATTGATGTCTGCTGTGTCCTAATTTATTTGCCAACTTCAAAGAGTGATCTCGTTCTTTCATTAGTTGTAGAATAGATGTATTTAGCCAAGGAATGCTGTTCTTTTTAGCTTTTAGTTTAATTGACCTTGTAAATCGTTTAATAATTTCTTGTATTTTGTTGGCCATATTAGAACAATCCATATCTAAATTTTTGCCAGTGAGCAGTTCATCCCAATTTACTTCATTTATTGAGTCTTGGAAATTTTGTTGTTCCTGTCTTGGTATCCCATAAAATTCAGTACCAGCCAAGGGTTTAAAACGTCTTTTGTTTAATTTTCTTGTGACCATTATAAGATTGTGATCAGACATTCCTGTAAGCATATTGTATGACTTCAATATCCTTTCTGGCATATTAGTGAAAGCTAAATCAATCTGAGTGCTGGTTGAGTTTGTAATTCTTGTAGGGCCATTGATTACCTGAGTCATGTCCATATCATCCATATCATCCTCAGTTTTATGCATGCATTCATTATCCACGCTGCTATTTTAGGAGTGTAGCAGCCGTGAGCTGGTGTAGAGCGTGTACCGTCACCCACACAGCTGTTTTAAGGATGTAGCTGCCAGCCACGGAGCTGTTTTACATAAAAAGATGAGCAGTTAGTGACCCATCACTGAAAGGGTTGTCGGCTCGGTCCGCGGTGGCGAAAACAGAGAGCAGGGAAATTAGTTCCATCTCTGTGAAACTCTGCTCAACTCAGTTCTGCTCACCTGAAAAAATAAAAAATTAAAAAAATCCAATTAGTGGCGTGGAGAAGGGCTGTAAATGAATTCCTGCAGACGCAGCAGCTCTTTATGGAGTTGATTTCCAGAGTTTTACGCTGTAAGCACTTCTCATTCACTTGTTGATTGCAGCAATTATAATGTTTTTTATGTAACACAGTCACGGCCGAAAGCGTTGGCACACCTGAGATTTCTCACTGGAAATTTCATCCAATTACACGTGTTTCAAAATAGACATGTTTTTATTTCATTTCCTCAAAAAAGCTGAGAAAAAAAGGGAGAATTTGACATAATATTGTGGGAAAATAACTTATAATGTTTGAAGCATGTGATGCTCGCTTAAACAGCCTCAATACTTTTTTTGTACGTTTTAAAAAATTCAAGCCGTCCTGCCGTCCTGCAGGCTCAGGGTGCATCAGTGTGCATTTTATTCTTTAATAGCCTACCTGCTTCTAAATTTTAATAAACTAATAATTTGCAATAAACTATTTTAACATCTTATTCTGATGCAGTGGAAAAGCTCCACTCCACCTTCATTTGAGCGCTTAATGATGTTTAATTTTTTTCTCTATTTGGAAAAAAGTTAATTAATAATCAGGTAATTATTGATAACAATTGTAAAACATGTAATGTTATCAATCTCTTCCCTGTATTATATTTCCAGCTTGCCAACCCAATAAATAGAATGGTCAAAAAAATATATATTTTTTTTAACATTTAAGGCATTTTGTTGTATCCAAGCCTGTCTCATCCATGCCTTGCCCTGACAACTTTACGTTTTTTAAGAACTTAAAAACTTAAAAAAAAAGACTGAGCACTACAACACTCGTGAACATAGCTAACACATGTGGTGACTGATAAACCCACAGACGTTTATTACAAAGAACTACTGCGATATGCATGATCGTTACATGCTAAAGACAGGTTTATGGATGATGATTACATGCTAACAGGTGAAATAGTCAAGATTCAGCATGATACACACCTCTTAAACTCACCCAGTTGAGTGAGTGAACACTACTGGAGTTTATATATATATATATATATGCACACATATGTTGTTGCTAGCCTACCTGCTGCTAACTGAAACTATTTTAATAAAGACATTTTGTTGTCTTCAAACGTATCTCTCTCCTGCCATGCCCTTGACAAGTTAATAGTTTTAAGAACTTGGTCTCAAGACCAAGACTGAGCACTACAACACTAGTGAACAGGGCTAACACATGTGGTGACTGATAAACCCACTGACGTTTATTACAAAGAACTACAGGACAGCGAATACACTTAAAATTAAACTATTTGAACACGTAGGTCTTTTTAATCCAGTGTTAATTATACTTTTATACTTTATATTTTATTTTATTGTAATTTTATATGTATCAATATTTCTTATCCTTCTTTTGTAACTTTTTCAATAAAATATTTACTGTATCTATCTATCTCTATTTCTATCTACTGCTGTTTCGTTTCTTTCTCTTCTTTATTTTCTGGTTTCCTGATGGATAACTCCTTCTTTTCATGATTTCTGAAGTTTCATATTTCATATTTTGCCGACTGCAGAAAGGATGAACCTGGATGTCTGGCTACTATCAGTAACAAGTGGGAGGAGCCTCCTTGTGGAAATCAACTCCATAAAAAGAGCTGCTGTGTTCAATTCAACATGTCTGCAACTCAATCTCAACCATGTTTCCATCAAACGCCACTTTTCACTAGATAAGTTCACCCTTGAGCTTGGTTAAAAAAAGTGAAAAAGCAAGAAAAAATGGTTTCTGCGCAGTCTGATGTCCTATAAATGATGATAGTCAAAAGAAAAGCCATTTTTGAAAGTTATAAGACACCGAAATTCACAGTATTCTGATAATAATGACCCGTCTGCATCCTTCCTTCTTGCAATCCATTACATCCTCTTTTAAACGAGTTGAAATGTCCCTGATGTTCCAAAACATCAGCCATTTTTCTGTTATCCTTTCCATCTCTTCCATCAATAAAGAGCTGAAATCATTTTAACAGGATCATGTTACCTCTCCAAACCTCGCCCACCGCTGTTTTCCAGCACGGCATTCATTACCACCAGTGAAGTTGTGCTTTGTTTTAAGGGGTAAAATCGCGCCCCATTTATAATAATTATTGGCGTTTTAGCGGCTCTGAAGAGGGAAATGGAAATAGCTGCTCTGTCTGTGTTTAAAATCCGCCCACTGCATTCAGAGAGGTCATTTCTCATTCCAGGGCCGCACAAAGGTAATGGTGCAGGCGTTAAAAAAGTTGTATACAGCTTCACTCCAAATCGCTCCCATTCATCACAGCTAACATGGTAATGCTAGCATTCTGAGAGTCCTGCCCTCATCTAGTCATGATATGTTAAAATTTTCTGGAGTTTTGCTTGTTTATCTTGGTAACAGAAAACACAGGAGCTCCACTGACTGAATACAACCTAGACAGACGCCAACAGTCAGACGTTCATCGCTATCTTGGCAATGCAGCAGTGCACAAACCCAACTTTTAACATCAACAATAAACAGAATAGTAAATAAAATAACATTGCTGTTCCCGTAAATGAGCTGCTGGAGCTCCTTCACAGCGTCAACCAGCAGCTCAGTTTCCTCTGCTGAGAAGAGTTTGTTGAACACGTCCAGGTAGCTGCACCGTTACAATAGCACCTGACTCTTAAACGGAAATAATGATGAGCAAGAGAGACACTCTGATTGGTTTATATTCCAAGTTACACCCAAAATTACCCACACCCATGATTAATTAAGAGAATTAGTTCATTTTAGTCTTTTGTGCATTTTGATTCGCGCAAGGTGTACTTTTCCTGTCGTTATGATAGCAAAGACACACTGATAGACCCTAAATCAAGCTACATGGTGCTTAGTGAGTGGCTCACCTATAGATCACTAAACTAGTGTCTTATATATATAAGCCAAGATCTGCTGGAAAATGAAACCCCTCTGCTGACGATGATTTCCTAAATTTCCTAAATAAATTTCCTAAATAAGACAAGGGCACACTAGCAGGGCTAACAGGAACTTCAAGCTACACCAGACTGCTCTTTTACTTTACTTTCACTTCAGCTACGCTGTAGCAGCAACAGCAAACGCGCTTTTTAGCGCGCTTTTCGGACAAGGTTGGGCGAGTTGCGTTAGAGCGGGGCGTGGCAAACCCCCTCATTCACACTTTCTCTGTCTGCGGACCTCGGGGGCGTTACTCACGGCTTTAAAAGACAGTCTGGTGGCGCTGATTTCCTATATCGCCCGCAGCTGTGCGCAATCTCCTATTACATCACTCACACTCGCCGAGGCGTCAGCCGAAGGCGTCAGCTGTTGTGTGAAGACCCTCTCGTGTGAAGACCAACGCGGGTAAAGACCAACGCGGGTAAAGACCTGCGCGAGTCTACCTGCGCGAGTCTACCTGCGCGAGTCTACCTGCGCGAGTCTACCTGCGCGAGTCTACCTGCGCGAGTCTACCTGCGCGAGTCTACCTGCGCGAGTCTACCTGCGCGAGTCTACCTGCGCGAGTCCACCGAGCAAGGCCACCGACAAGGCAGCCCGTCCTACTGCCTCCTAAAATGTGCTCCCATCACATTCCTGTTATCTCCGGTACTCACAGAAGGCGAAAAAACACACACAGGCGCCAGGACCATACTAACTTGCGGCCACTAAAACAAACCACGCCCACTACTACCTCATTCTCTGTTGGGCTTCGGAACTGCCAGTCGGCTGTTAACAAAGCAGACTTTATCGCCTCTTATGCAAATCATCTGGCCTTACAACTGCTGGCCCTGACTGAAACTTGGATCAAACCTGAAAACACTGTTACTCCGGCGGCTCTTTCCAATTATTACTCCTTCTCCCACACTTCTCGTCCCTCAGGACGAGGAGGTGGAACTGGCCTATTAATCGCTAATGGCTTAAAACATACTCCACTATTACCTGCAAACTCATACAGTTCATTTGAGTATCATGCCACACTGGTTAATACTCCAGCAAAACTTGCCATTATTGTTATCTACCGTCCTCCTGGACAAATGGGCGAGTTCACGCATGAACTTGACATGCTACTGTCTTCTATCCCTGAGCAAGATTGTCCCATGCTCATTTTAGGGGATATGAACATCCACAACGACAGTACCAACTTTACAGACTTCTCATCCCTCATGCAGTCTTTCGAACTGGAGCAGGTCCCCAGCCCCCCAACACATAAAGCTGGCAAACATCTAGACCTGATCTTCACTCGTAACTGTGACACCGACTCTTTAACTGTCACTCCTTTGCACCTCTCGGATCACTACTTCATGAAACTCAATATTCATATTTCAAATAAACCCACGGCTACTCCTACGATGGTCTCGTTCCGCCGAAATTTACGAGATATCTCAGCAGACCAGTTCTCCTCGCTGGTGACTGACAACATGCCCCCACCAGGCTCATTTTCATCACTCAATGTAAATGATGCCACTGACACTCTCTGCTCCACACTAAGCTCCTGTTTGGACGACCTCTGTCCTCTTACATCTCGAGCCATTAGCTCTAGCAAACCGCAGCCATGGCTAAAAAATAACTCACTGAGGGAACTACGTTCCAAACTCCGAGCTGCCGAAAGAAAATGGCAAAAAACCCAAAAACAAGCAGACCTAAAAAACTACCAACTGCTCCTGGCTTCCTTCTCAGCCACCATCACGACTGCTAAAGCTGAATTTTATCACAATAAATTCAGCTCCCTCACAGACTCCCGGAAACTATTTGCTACTTTTAAATCACTACTACAAGCAGTCGTCATCTCACGCCTCGACTACTGCAATGCCCTGCTAACTGACCTCCCGGCCTGTGTAGTAAAACCACTCCAAATGATCCAGAACGCAGCAGCACGTCTGGTCTTCAACCAACCAAAACGGGCACGTCACCCCGCTGCTCATTGAGCTCCACTGGCTACCAGTTGATGCTCGCATCAAATTCAAAGCTCTTACAATCGCCTACAAGGTGATGACAGAACAGGCTCCTTCCTACCTGCACTCGCTCCTGAAGGCTTACGCTACCTCCCGGCCGCTGCGCTCCTCCAATGAACGTCGCCTCGCTTTACCAAACAAACATTCACACAAAGCAATCCAGACTGTTCTCATACAGAGTTCCCCAATGGTGGAACAAACTACCTTCTACTACCAGATCAGGAGAATCTCTCACTATCTTTAATAAACTCCTGAAGACAGAGCTCTTCAAAGAGCACTTACTCTCCTAACACCTCTAACTAACTACCTTCTACTACCAGATCAGGAGAATCTCTCGCTATCTTTAATAAACTCCTGAAGACAGAGCTCTTCAAAGAGCACTTACTCTCCTAACACCTCTAACTAACTACCTTCTACTACCAGATCAGGAGAATCTCTCACTATCTTTAATAAACTCCTGAAGACAGAGCTCTTCAAAGAACACTTACTCTCCTAACACCTCTAACTAACTACCTTCTACTACCAGATCAGGAGAATCTCTCACTATCTTTAATAAACTCCTGAAGACAGAGCTCTTCAAAGAGCACTTACTCTCCTAACACCTCTAACACGCTAACTACTTCTAACCCCATTTCCTTCTTCCCCTCCTTCACTTCTCTATCCCTTTATTTCCCTTTGACCTCCTTTAAGCCCTATGTAAAAATGGGTTATCTTATATTATATAATATTCTAATTTTCTGAGACACTGATTTTTGGGTTTTTATTGGCTGTAAGCCATAATAATTATCAACAATTAAATAAATAAAAGCTTAAAATAGACCACTCTGTGTGTAATATATCTATATAATATATGAGTTTTACATTTTGAACTAAATTACTAAAATAAAGTAATAAACTCAGTCAATGATATTCTAATTTTTTGAGACTATATACATATACATTATATGTCTTATATATACAGTAGTATATAGGCTGCCATGTTTTCCTTTTTGTCATTATTCATCAAAACTGAATAGATGGCGGTGTTAGTGTCAGTTTTTACTGTCTGTGTTTTAAAAACCTAAAAGTTTTAAGAAGGAAAAATAAACTAAACTCTCTGCTGCTGTTAGTTAACTGCATCTTGGTGCAGTTTAACTCGTTTAATCTTGCTTCCAGGCGATTAATTGTCTAGACTGAATTAATAATTCACACTTTGATTTCAGTGCCAACTTAATAAAAGTGATTTGCACCCAATAAACTCATTACACTTATTCTTGTTAAAGCGGAGAATAAAGCGTTTTCTTTCCTCGGGGGAAAAAATCGCTGTTTATGCATTTAATTCTCCAAACAGAAAATTACTCATAGTGGAGAAGGCGAGCGCAGCGTGAGACTGTATTACACTGTGAATCATTAATATTCATAAATTAAAAAGGTATAGCTGAGGGTACGGATGCATAAGGCCTGTGTTCTGTTTATCTATGTAAGTTGTGTGGGAAGAGAGGGGTTGGGATTATCTTTAGAATGAAGATAAAAGTTAATAAATGATTATAAATTTAGACTGATATTTAGGGTCATCTTTATTGATCTACACTTACAAAAATAGTTTATAACGCACTCAGCGTGTAGAGAGTTGTAGAGGTTCCTAATAATCCTCCTGTGATAATCCATCCCATAATAACTCCAAATTACACCAATTACACCAAATTACACCATCTCACAACGCAACACCAGACGTTTGTGAGACATGAAAACAAAATCCGTTGATTTTGGTGTTCACCACAGTGTCTTCACATAAAGATTAGTTGGTTGTCGTCACCAAGACACAGAGTGGTTGGTGTGGCGCCGTGGATAACACCACTGCCTGCCACTCAGTGCCACCATGTGACTGACTTTATAATGCATAATGCATTTAGTGAACGTTGGTACTTTATAATATAACTGTGTAACAGTGAATTTTATCTTATTATTTTGTGCACTGTGAAGCTACAAAGACGTAATTAGGAAGCCCTATAGAACTTATCGTGTTCTACCTAGCAACACCATAGCAACCACCTAGCAACTGCTTAGCAACATCGTAGCAACCACCACAGACACCATAGCAACCACCTAGTAACACCTTAGCAACCACCACAGACACCATAGCAACACCATAGCAACCACTTAGCAACTGCTTTGCAACATCATAGCAACCACCACAAACACCATAGCAACAAGATAGCAAACACCTAGAAACACCTTAGCAACCACCTAGCAACTGCTTAGCAACATCATAGCAACCACCACAAACACCATAGCAACCACCTAGAAACACATTAGCAAACACCTAGCAAATGCTTTGCAACATCATAGAAACCACCACAAACACCGTGGCAACACCATAGCAAACACCTAGAAACACCTTAGTAACGACCTAGCAACTGCTTAGCAACACCTTAGCAACCACCACAGACACCATTGCAACCACCTAAAAGCACCTTAGCAATCACCTAGCAACTGCTTAGCAACATCACATCAACCACCAAAGACACCATAACAACCACTTAGTAACACCTTAGCAACCATCAGACACTAAAGCAACACCATAGCAACCACCTAGAAACACCTTAGCAGCCACCTAGCAACTGCTTTGCAATATCATAGCAACCACCACAGACACCATAGAACACCTTAGCAACCACCACAGACACCATAGCAACCACCTAGAAACACCTAAGCAACTGCTTAGCAACATCATAGCAACCACCACAGATACCATAGCAACCACATAGAAACACCTTAGCAACCACCTAGCAAATGCTTTGCAACATCATAGCAACCACCACAAACACTGAGGAACACCATAGAACACCTTAGCAACTGCTTAGCAATGTGCTCAGTGCTACCATGTGGGAGACTGTGGTTCAATTGCAGGTCTTGGTGACTGAATGCTGTGCTACACCAATAAAAAAAAGCTAAATGCTCTTTTACATATGTACATAAATGAGGTCCTGCAACCAGTGGATCTGCAGGGAGATCGCTGGTTTGAATCCCGGTCATGCAATTTGCCATCAGCTGCCAAAGCCCAGAGAGAGCACAATTGTCCTTGCTCTCTCTGGGTGGGTACAGGAGGTGGTGCTCTTTCCCCTCATCAGGTTTAAATCAGGGTTAGATTAATGTGGAGGACTAACACTTTTTATTCTTTAATACATAATTCCATATGTGTCCCTTAATTGATTTAATCTCTGTAATATTACTTTCTACAGTGTAGAAAATGTATTAAAAGTTTCATTCCATCGATTTTTTATTCATTTTAAAATGTCTGGTTGTGTCTCTAGTATAAATAAATGCCATGTGAGCTGTTTTTGTGAAAAAAAAAAAAGTGCTCCGGTGATCCAGTATAACACTGCTTTAGTCCGGTGGAGGAGTCGGCAGGGAGAAACATTACATTACATTACATTACATTACATTTGGCAGACGCTTTTGTCCAAAGCGACTTACAATAATGAAGTGCAAATAATAGAAGAGGTTAAGTACAAAAATAATAGAAGTTAAAAATAAAACATCTATAGATAGGGCCTTAAGGAGGTCAGAGGGAAATAATGGTATAGAGGAGTAGAGAAGAGGAAGAAGGAGATGAGGTAAGAATTAGTTAGAAACGACAGGATTTCGGCTCTTGCTCATGAATATTCATTCATGCAAACTTATTATCGCCTCTGATTGGCTAACAGCACTGCGGCACCAGGAGGCAGTGAGACGAACAACAGTTAGAAATGTTTTAAAATAAAGACATTTTTGAACTAATAACAGTCTTTGCAATGTCATATGTTACTTTATAACATGTGTAATAATGCCCTGCTAAGTGCAGTTCAGCCACTGACCTAGTCTTAGAGTAAACCTATAGTTACTCACACACAGAGGGGGGTGAGGAGAGTCCAGATCCAGAAAGTAAAAATCCACCGTGGGTTTTTACTTTTAACTAGTGTAAACAGAACTGTTCTAAACATCTAAACACCTGTCTATCTTAATTGTACTTGGCTGGTGGTGTTTTTCCTCCATAGACTAATTCTAACCATTTGTTTCTTAGCTCTGAATTACTGGGTAAAGTATATAAACACTGATGTGTTATTCGCACAAATAACACAGGAATGAACTGCATGCTGTTCCTAGTGCTGTTGGCTCCTATCTGACGAGACGACGTCACCGCCTGGCTTCAGCACTGTCTGTGGGCGGTCCCGAGCCAAGGTGGGTGGGGCCATGAATACTAATTCACGGGTTGATGTAGACACGGTGCTTTTCCTGATCGACTCGTTTTGTTTTTCTGAATATTTTCTTTTACTAGCTGCTGCAGAGAATGAGGAAGAGGAAGAGGAAATCAGAGACCCACTGTATTTCACAATAAAACAAGAACAAGAGGATTTTAGCAGAAGAACAACATTAAATAAAGGAATGTTCTCCCATTAAAGAGAAGTTGAATGATGAAGGATGAGTGTTGCTTCTTCTTTCCAGAGGAATAGAGGATGATGAGGTAATAAATCACTGTGATAAACATTAATAAGAGCTTATTAACGTTCGCTCGACCACAGACAATAGAAGCGAGAGTTTCTGAGACACTTAAATCAGCAATTTGTTTAATAAACAGTTGGCGCTGGTGGGAGTGTTGTATTCATCACTGCAGCTCTCGCGGTTTTGCTTCAGCGCTTAAATCACTTAAATCCTCCAATGAAACGGTAAACATGCCCCCTCATTTGCATGCGTATTAGAGGGCATTGTTTTATTGCCCCTGCCCATATAGTCAAACCTGCACGCTGGGCACCAGCTGATCCATCAGGGGAAAAACAGGCATCTGTTACATTTTTACTAACCTTCTAATCTATTTAATAAGATATAAGATTAGCAGCTAGCGCTAATATTGGGACTCTGGTCTTAATGTGTTGAAGGAAGAATGAATTATTATTAATGCGTCGTTTGCCGAGACGCAGAATGACACTCCATTTATAATGCATTAACCAGGCAGCGATGCTCCAGCACGGATTAGGGATCTTTATAATAGATCAGGGTTTATCTTTTAACACATTAGCATCAAACTTTAAGCCTGGTTTTATTCTCATTTTTGTAATGTTATTTTCTCAGTAAATCTAAATTAACCTCAAATAAAGGCAAGAAATGCAATCTAACTGTTGCACTTTCTGAATTTAACACCTGTTTTGCCCTGAATGATAAAAAAAAATACATTTAACCCAATAATTTAACTCACAAACTCAAATGTCATGTTATTATGTTACCTGGAATACCTTGTTATATACTGTATGATGTAACACTGATCTTATAATGCATTTAGTGAACGTTGGTACTTCATAGTATAACTGTGTAACAGTAATTATTATCTTGGTTATTATGGTTGCACTTTTGCAAAGCTACAAAGACGAAATTCGGAAGGCCTAAATAACTTATCATGTTCTATGTCACAGCAACCACCGAAGACACCATAGCAATATCTTGCCATCCACCTAGTAACACCTTAGCAACCACCTAGAAACACCTTAGCAACCACCTAGCAACTGCTTTGCAACTGCTTAGCAACATCACAGCAACCACCACAGACACCATAGCAACACCTTAGCAACCACCTGGTAACACCTTAGCAACAACAACAGACACCATAGCAACATCATAGCAACCACCTAGAAACACCTTAGCAACCACCTAACAACTGCTTTGCAACATCATAGCAACCACTACAGACAGTGTAGCAACACCTTAGCAACCCCCTAGCAACAACCTAGCAACTGCTTGGCAACATCATAGCAACCACCACAGACACCATAGCAACACCATAGCAACCACCTAGCAACTGTTAATAAACTCTAGTATCTAAAATATACTTCTACCTGCAGAGTAATAAATGTCAATCGATGTCATACCAACATTATGATGTACCGATAGAATGTAGACCAACAGAAACTCGATGAAGCCTATGAGAGAAATAAAGAGCGATAGATAGATAGAAAGAGAGAGAGAGAGAGAGAGAGAGAGAGAGATGGGCTGGTGGGTAAAGGGTCAGTCCAGTTCAGGGGTTCTGGTTCAGAATGGGACTCGGGCCGGAGCTGAGCGTCTGGGTGTAACGGGTCACGCTGCAGGAGATTGATGTGTATCTGTAGTGTTGTGTCTCTGACCTTCACGCGAGCGAAACGTGGAAAAAGAACACATTTATAGAAATATGATTTGACGTATGTGAGTTTATTAAGAGTGTAACAGTGTAGTGCTGCAGTGTGTAGAAATAAAAGGTGTGAAATGCTGCCAAACGTACACCTTGTGTGACTAATTCTCTTAATTAATCATGGGTGTGGTTAAATAATTTTGGGCGCAATGTGAAATAAACCAATCAGAGTGTCTCTTACTCATCTTTCTCTTTTTGAACCCAGAGGATTGCTATTGTAACGGTGCAGCTACCTGGACGTGTTCAACAAACTCTTCTCAGCAGAGGAAACTGAGCTGCTGGTTGACGCTGTGAAGGAGCTCCAGCAGCTCATTTACGGGAACAGCAATGTTATTTTATTTACTATTCTGTTTATTGTTGATGTAAAAGTTGGGTTTGTGCTGCTGTGTGTTCATGTGTGTGTAATAAGTGGGGGTGTACGCTCGGCTCGACACAGCGCCTGTGTTACCGAGATAGCGATGAACGTCTGACTGTTGGCGTCTGTCTAGGTTGTATTCAGTCAGTGGAGCTCCTGTGTTTTCTGTAACTTTTTTTAAATTTAATTTTCTAACCGTTTGAGGCTAAATGCAAAAAAAAAAAAAAGAAAATTGGATGTAAAAACGTATTATATACTTTGCAGTGTACAATAAATAAGTTTCTATCCATTTTTACCAATTTTGTTTTCTTCTCTGCCCCTCACAATTGTAATTTCAGGAAAAAAAGAAAAGAAAAAATAAACTTTTCTTTATTTTCTGATTCTTACATTTTTGCTTTTTGAAAGTTGGATTATACCATATAGATTTGTGTAACAAGATACAAAAATGGACAAATCTGAAAATGAAGAGAAGATTCTATTCACCCTCTTCATTTTTCCCTTTTTAATCCATATTATTTATTTATTTAATTATTAGGTTCTTCATTTCTTTCATTTATTATTTCCTCCATTCTTTAATTCATTTTTTTTATCATCTCTGTTTCTTTACTATTATTTTTTTCCCTATCCACACATAATCTTCATTATTTTCTGTTCTTAATGCATCATTTATTATTTTGTTTGTTTCTTTCTTCTTTTCTTTTATCTTTTTCTGTATTAATTAATTAAGTTTTTCCTTCTTTTCTTTATTTTTCAATTCTTTCTTTTCATCTTCATTTCCCCCTTCTTAATCTATATTATTTATTTATTTAATTATTACATTCTTTGTTTCTTTTTTATTTATTCTTTGCTCCATTCACTGATCAATTTTTTATATTTGTATTTACTAATGAATAAATGAATGAATGAATTCTTTCTTTCTTTCTATCTCTATTTTTTACTATTATTTCTTTTCTATCCATCCATGGTGGTGTTTGGGTGACGGTGTTCCCGAAAGCCGCTGGGACACCGTACGATCCTCCCCCGTCACTTTGATTTAGAAAGCACACGGGTTCCTACACAGATGACATAAATAATGGGACGGAGAGTAAATCAGATAAATGGTGCTGTCTGTTCAGCTCAGGAAGAGAACGACGGGGGAAGAGCCGGTGAAGATCTGAAGAGCCCTGAGATCCTCTACAGACACCATATCAACCACCATACCATACCTCCCAACCACCACGTCCCACTAAACACTAAACACTGTATACACTATATATAACACCGTAAATATCATAAACAATAACTCATACATATCTGAAGACCCCTGAGATTCTCTACAGGCACCATATCAACCACCGTACCATATCTCCCAACCACCACGTCCCACTAAACACTAAACACTGTATACACTATACATAACACCGTAAATATCATAAACAATAACTCGTACATATCTGAAGACCCCTGAGATCCTCTACAGACACCATATCAACCACCGTACCATACCTCCCAACCGACCCGTCACACCTGAACAATAAACACTGTATACACTATATATAACACCATAAATATCATAAACAATAACTCATACATATCTGAAGACCCCTGAGATTCTCTACAGACACCATATCAACCACCGTACCATACCTCCTAATCACCACGTCCCACCTAAACACTGTATACTGTAAACATAACAATATATACATCATAAATATCATAAACAATAACTCATATATAACTGAAGACCCCTGAGATCCTCTACAGGCACCATATCAACCACCGTACCATATCTCCCAAACACCATGTCCCACCTGAACACTGTATACTGTATATATATTGTATATATCACCGTAAATATCATAAACAATAACTCATATATAACTGAAGACCCCTGAGATCCTCTACACGCACCATATTCACCACCATACCATTCCTCCCAACCTCTACACCCCACCTAACATAACACAATATAACAATATATACTGTATATAAACACTGTATACTGTATATATATATATATATATATATATATATATATATATATATATATATATATATATATACTGTATATTTAACACCATGAAAACCACAGCTATTCACCCATACTTCACTTTTTCTTTATTATTATTCATTTACTTATCCATCCTCCCAGTCAATTTCACATTCATCCATACATTTTTCTTTCTGTAATTACTGTTTATTTTGTATGTAATTAATACATATTTTTAGTATTGACTTTCTTTAGTATAGTCTATTCTTTCCTTCATTAATTCATCCACGTTCTCTCTTTCTTTCCTTCTTACTGTCTTTACTATTATTTTTTGCTATCCCCTATTTTTTTAAATCCATTTCTTAATATATTGTTTATTATTTTGTTTCTTTCTTCTTTTCTTTCATTTATCCTTTTTTGTATTAATTATTTTCTTTCTTTCTTTTTTTCTCTATCCATCCATTTTGTTTGTTTCTATTACTATTTTATTTATCCTTTTCTGTAATAATGACGTTTTACTTACTTTCTTTCTTTCTTTCTTTCTTTTCAGCATCTTCATTTTTCCATTCTTAATTCATATTGTTTGTTTATTTAATTTGTTTCTTCCTTTCTTTCAGTTTTATTTTAATCCATTTTTCCTTCTCTTTATTAATTATTTATTAAAATTGGGATCTTTTTAATGGATCCATTTAAATATTGTTACATTATGATATTAAAGTGTTACTTAATGATTTAACTGTGAATTCATTTTTTTTTGTTCTTTCTTTCTTTCATTCTTTCTTTCATTCTTTCCTCTGTTTCGGTCACATTCATCGTCCGTCCCGCTGGTTTCCCGTGTTTCCTGCAGTCAGTGAGAGAGCGTGTGGGATGTTATCAGATGTATAAACTGGGTCAGGAGATGAGTTAGTGAAAGACAGTAAATGTGAGGATGAGTGAAGATGCTCCTCTTCGTTCTGTAACACTGTGTTTATTACAGTGTTCAGTTTATCTTGTCCGTGTTTATAAGTGTGTTCAGTTACTCGGATAACGAGGCGCGAGTGCGTACGCTCATCGTGACGTTCACTTTCGCGCACTTTCTTACATAAAATCAATCAGAACGGAAGGAAACCGTCACTGAGATCTGAGGAGAAAGAAGAAAAGAGAGAGGGATAACGAAGAGAGAGATGGAGAGAGAGAGAGAGAGAGAGAGAGAGATGGAAAGAGAGAGAGATGCTGGAAAGCTTCCCGAGTTCTGGTTTGCGTTTTTTTGCCGGAGGATAAAACCCAGATAGAAACGATTCTTTATCTTCTGGCACTGTTCTCTCTCTCTCTCTCTCTCTCTCTCTCTCTCTACTTCTATCACTCTCTCTCTTTATCATTCTTTCTCTCTATCACTCTCTCTCTATCTTTCTTAATTCTAACACTTCCTCGCTCTCTTTCACTGTACCACTCTCTCTATCACTCCCTCGCTCTCTACCTTCCTCGCTCTCTCTCTCTTTTACTTTCTCTCTGCCACTCTCTCATCACTTTTTCTCTCTATCACTCTCTCTTTTTCTCCCTCTCTCTCTACCTTCCTTAATTCTAACCCTCTCTCTCTATCACTCTCTCTTTATCTCTCTATCACTCTCTCTCTCTACCTTAATTTTAACCCTCCCTCCCTCTCTCTCTCTACCACTCTCTCTCTCTGTTTATCACTCACTCTCTCTATCACTCTTTCTCTGTACTTCTCTCTATCACTCTATCTCTACCTTCCTAATTCTATCATTCACTTTTTCTCTTCCACTCTCTCTTTATCACTCTCTACCTCTTTCTATCATTCACTCTCTTCCATTCTATCACTCTCTAGCTCTCGTTTTCTGGATTCAGTTCAAAGAAGCTTTATTGGAATGACCGTAGTAAACTACAGTGTTGCCACAAGAGTTAATTAATTAATTAATTAATTAATTAAAAATAAACCTGTTTATTTGGGTGAGTAAAGCACTTTCGTTTATTTTCAGTCACCTTAGATTTCCAGATTTACACTATAGCTGGGTGCAGCAAAATTATCATTAGCAGCTAACTGGCCAATGACTACAGGCCAATAATACTCGCATCTGAACAGCGAAAGAGCTAGCACTTAGCACAGTTAGCAGCTAATGCTAATGCTGCTCCAGCAGTGCTAGCCGGGGATAGCAGCAGGCTACAGGCCGGTAATACTCTTCTTAATACCTAACTGGTAGGATTCATACATAAGGAGCACTGGATAAAAAGCTGCACTGATCATTTTTGGGAAAATTAAAGGATTTTAAGTGCAGCTTATAGTGCAAAAAATACGGTCATCTGTCTGTATTTTAATTTTAGCCACATCCTGTCTTGTTTATGAAGCTACGTAAATGGTCCCAGACTTTTTCGCTACGTCCTGCATTACTGTATTCAGTTCCAGCTCCCATTGTCCTTTAATATGTAAAGTAATGTCATTATTTTTTATAAATCTATATATTTGTTTTTTTTATTATTACTGAATGTTCAGAGTGCAAATTTATAAAATAGTTGTCTATATATCAAGCATGCTTTTTAAAACTATTCTTTCACTAAATGTTTTATTTCTGGAGTTTGTTTTATTGTATATTTTCTCTTTTAAATGTAGAATGAGTGGTATAAACCCCTAAAAACTGATTTAATAAAGTCGTCGCTCTCACTTTTTTCTCTCTCTATAAAGTGGTATAAAGAGCTGAGCTCAGGCATCCCGCTCTTCTTGTTCCCACAAGATCTCCTCTTTTACAGCTACTCTTCAGAGCTGACACTTCCTGTCCTGGATCAGAACCCGCTTCCCTGGATCTCCATCCTCTAACAGAACCATCCAGCTGAGGCAGCAGCTCCTCAAAAAACGCAGAAATGTTCTTTTTAAACCCGAATAAAAGATTTACACTGTGATTTACTGTGGGACTCAGTAAAGTACTTCACCCAGCGGAGGCGTTTTTACCACTTTTACCATATACTGTGTGTGAACTTCTAGATCAGGGGTCAGCAATAGGCCTAAAGTGGCATGGAACATCTGGCCAGTGAGGTTGTTTGAGCTATAATGAATGATAATGAAAATATATAATAAATAAAACGTTTGTCTGGAGAGCTTTTGTTTATATTCCTCCCCCGTCACTCTTTCTCTCTCTGTTGCGCTCGGCGTGACTTTAGTTTCCACCCATTCTTGTTTTTCTACCCGTTCTTGGGCAGCTCCCCATCTCCTTATAAGGACGTTTTTATTCGGCTGTGTCCCAATTCACTAGCCGGGACGTGTAGCGGTAGTGTATTGGAGCGCGACCCTGACGACACAGGTTTAAGTCCGGGTGAGGAGCAGGTTTATTTGTGTTTATTAATTTTTATTACTTTTTCTTTTTTCTTGAGTTTACCTGCTTTGAGATCAACTGTTCTGCAATTGGGTTCAACAACCCTCTGGGCTGCAGAGCTACTAGTCTGTAGCACTACATCCCATTATACATCATTTTACAAAACAGATCTTAATTGCAGACCCCTGTTCTAGGATTAGCAGTTAGTTTGAAGACGAAATTAGAGTCAGTATATCAGTTTCCACCAATGTAATAAAATCAGGTTTGAGTGGGCGGAGATTGTTTTATTTGCCTACTATTAAGAGAAAGTGGGTCATGCAGCAAGACAATAGCTCTATCCGAACGGGATTAGTTTCTCAGGGGGGCGTCTGTGAAAAATATTTCACACTTCTACTCTTTAGTGAAAAAACTCCTGCATCCGGACTGCAACTGAAAAAACTGGAGGATCAGTGAGTTTCTTAGGCTTTTTTCTCAGTCACATGACATCAGTGGCGTTCAGTAGCTCCTCCATTTCCACTCGCTGTTGTGTTTTTTACGTGGATCTCCGTGGAAACGCCCAAGCGCCCAAAGTGTAAATAAAGTGTCTTTATTTACTTTTAGGACTTTAGTGTGAAAATCTAATGATGTTAGGTCATATTCATGCAGAAATACAGGAGTTGTAGAATGAAACTGAAGCACCTGGTTTTAGAGCACAATAATTGATTGTGGTGACGGACAGTTCTGGTGGAAACAGGAGAGTTGAGGTGCACATTGAATTCTGCGTGATTTGATCAGTCGTGGTTTTATGTTTTTTGGATACAATCCGGGTTAGCACCCGAACATCCCTTTCAGACAGCTTCCTCTTACAGCATCCACAGTTAATCCTGTTGGATGTGGTTGGTCCTTCTTGGTGGTATGCTGACATTACCCTGGATACCGTGGCTCTTGATGCATCACAAAGACTTGCTGTCTTGGTCACAGATGCTCCAGCAAGACGTGCACCAACAATTTGTCCTCTTTTGAACTCTGGTATGTCCCCCATAATGTTGTGTGCATTGTAATATTTAGAGCAGAACTGTGCTCTTACCCTGCTAATTGAACCTTCACACTCTGCTCTTACTGGTGCAATGTGCAATTAATGAAGATTGAACACCAGGCTGCTCCAATTTAGCCATGAAACCTAAAATCCCACACTAAAATGACGACAGGTGTTTCAGTTTCATTGTACAACCCCTGTATAGGAAATTCTAAACATATCACAAACTTTCAAGCATCGCTGTAGGTAGGTAGGTGTGAAAAAAAAAACCCTAAGCATGCTTTTTAAAGCTATACTTTTACTAAATGTTTTATTTCACAGCGTTTTTTTGTTTGTTTGTTTAATTCTATGAGGTATTTTGTTTTATTCAGCGTGATCTCTCCGAACATCTGTAGAGCCGTGTCTGTCACCAGCGCTGAGGATTTAAAATGTAAGAATCTCTTTATTTCTCACCTTGCGGACTCCGAGGAAGCCGAGTGAGGAAGATGCTGGAGTGAATTCCTGCGCGAGTGTCTGTTTAATTATGGATGAAGAATCGTGGTTCAGTTTTAATAGAATTGTTGGAGAGGAGCTGCAGGAAGAATGCAGGATGTGACTGAAAACCCCCAGCACCTGGCCTGTGGCAGCCATCTTTTCTTCTACAGCTCTTAAAGGGAATGGCTCTTAAAGTGCTGGAAGTGATGCACTGATTGGTTTATTTCACATTAGGCCACACCCAAAATTAACCACACCTATAATTAATTAAGAGAATTCGTACAAGACTTTTGCTTTGCTTTTTGAGCCAAGCAAGCTGTACTTTTCCCGTCGTTACGAAAGCAAAGACAAATCGACTCATTTATAGATCGCTAAAATACTGAACATTGCAGAAGAGCGACAGAAGCAACAGAAATTTCCTGATCGTGACGCCCATCAGTGTAGGTACAGTGGCTTGCAAAAGTATTCATACCCCTCGAACTTTTCCACATTTTGTCACCTTACAACCACAAACTTAAATGTATTTTATTTGAGATTTTAAGGGACACACAAACACAAACTATTGCATAAGTGTGAAGTGGAACGAAATCCTGCTACTGTTTTAGCTCACTTTAGTTTTTTTTTATGATCTTTGGTATGTTTTAGGCTTCTTTATTTATTTATTGTTTTATTTTTAGTTAACTTTTTAGTTTTTAAATGTTGGTTTGTTTTTAGCTGTTTTTTTAGTTTCTTTCTTTTCTTTTATTATTTTTAGGTATTGCTTTTTTATATTTTACTCTTTTATGTGTTTAGTTTTTTATTTATTCCTCTGTAGTTGAATTTTTATTAGTTCTATTACCTTTTTTTACCTATGATTTTATGATTCCTACTCTTAAATTATTATTTTTACCTTATTTGTTTTATATCTTAATATTTTTTAAATGATCCTTTTTTTTAATAATTCTTATACCATATTAAAATGCATTCTATTTCTATTACTTATTTTATTCTATCTACATTTTTTTTCTTTTTTTTTTTTGTTTGTTTTTGTTGTTGCTGTTAATCCCTTCTCTGTGTAATTGCCCTAAATGTACCCCGTGTTTAAATAAAGGTTGCTTGATTGATTGATTGATTGATACATGGTTTTCAAAAATGTAATCAAATAAAAAAATGTGAGGTGCAAAAATATTCATCCCCCCTAAATCTATACTTAGTAGAGCCACCATTCGCTGCAATTACAGATGTAAGTGCTTTGGGGTTTTTACCCCATTCTTCTTTATAAAACAGCTGAGGATCAGTCAGGTTGGATGGAGAGCGTTGGTCTGTGAACAGCAGTTTTCATGTCTCTCCACAGAAGATCAATACGATTTAGGTCTTTTAGGACTTTCTAAATCATTCTGGATCATTCTAACACATGAATATTCTTCTCTGATCTAAATCTAAAACTCCACTGTATCTCTGGCTGTAGGTTTAGGGTCATCGTCTTGTCAGAAGGCCTCAAGTGTTTCACAGCCTCCAACAGCTTTTCTTTTCTTTTTCCAGGATTGCCCTGATTTATCTTATTTATCTCCACCTTATTTATCTTATTTATCTTATTTATTGCCACCACCATGTTTCACAGTGGGGGTTAGGGTGTGTTCAGGATGATAAGCAGTGTTACTTTTCCTCCCCATATATAACACTTTACATTTTGGACAGAAAGTTCAACATTGGTCTCGTCTGACCACAGAATCTTCTTCCTCCACATGTTTGCTGTAACTGCAAACAGAAATTCATGTTTCTTTTAACAATGGATTTCTTCTTAAAACTCCTCCATAATGGCCATATTTGTGAAGTGCATGACTTATGACATTTGTCCTCTATCCTCCTGAGACCCAGACTTTTGCTTAGTGTATATTTTAAATTTATCCTAGCTATTTGAGATTAGCAGGACCTACCAAGTATAAAAAAATAAACTTTGTCTTTGTACAGGAAATCGTTCTTGCAAAAAAACAAAAACAAAAACAATGTCCTTATATGGGGACAGAAGTAAAATGATTAAAAATAATTATCCTTGATATTTGGGATCAGAAGGACCCAACTCTACAGTAAGTACAAATTAACTACATTCAAACATAAAATTGAATGAGAATTTTTGTTACCTGGACCATTTATCTGCCTGGACTGGCTGTAAAAACTTTTGATTGGGATTCCCGCCATCTTTTTTTAATCAATAATCAATCAGTATAATGTTGTTATGTGAACACTAGTTGCTATGGGCAGTTTCTCTATATGACCCCAAAGGGTCAATGTTTTAAAAAATTATTATAATAATTTATTATCATGGTGCAGAGAAGCAGAAATTTAATGTCCACTTATGAGGACGTAGGGTCTCAAGAGGCTCTACATATTCTCCCAGATGGGCTGTGGATCTCTGCAGCTCCTCCAGAGTGACCATGGGCCTCTTGGCTTGGCTGCTACTTCTCTGACCAGTGCTCTCCTTACTTGATCGACTGTTGGTGGGGTGTAAGATAGCAATTAACATCACAATCTGCCTTGCACAGTGTGTAAGATACAGACCCTTAAACTGGTAACTCTGCTAATTGATATAAATAAAAGAAAATATAATGCAAGCCACTTTACCACACTATTCTAATGCAAACTTACATACAGTCTAATGCAAAATATAGTAATTGAAATTATTATACTTACTAATACTAATTAGTATTACTTTAATCTTTATTAGAGATGACTTTCATCGATAAACAATATCCCGCCATTTATTTAAGTCGATCATTTCAATTTACTGTTTTTTAGCTCCTGAAAGCTTATAAGACACGGCAAAAGTCATGGGACACAGTACTACTTCCTGGCTCTATAGTGTATAACAGTACACAGGCTGTATGTGTATAGATTATCCCATAACTCTATGCATTCTATATCCCTGAATATAGAGATAAACACACACTATCACACTTTCAATCTGTGTGATGGTAAAAAATATAATATAAATATATGTGTGAAGAAAAACAAATGGATGAAAGCAGAAAACGGAAAGGTTTTATTACCTTGTCGTTTTTCCGTGTTTTTGACCTCCAGCGTTTTATTGAACATGGAGTTACGTGTGTAAATGAGATTTGATTGAGTTTGAATGAGTTGACCTTAAACTGTGTGTGTGTGTGTGTGTGTGTGTGTGTGTGTGTTCCTCCAGAAATAAATGCCTGGATTGGAGGCTGAGTGTACAGACGGGAACACTGTGTTATTTTGTTTGAGTTTTTGAACATGGAGCTCAAAAACACATTTATATAACTTTTCCTACTTCACATCTTAACCTTTACTACACACACACGTGCGCACACACACACACACACACACACACACACAAGAGCAAGTTCCAGGAACATTAGGAACCTCTACAACCCTCTACATCTGTATGTGTAAAGTAAATTAATAAATATGACCAAGAGTCGCCCATATTGGTCTTAGTTTTCCACTTTATTAGGTACACCTGTTTAACTGCTCATTAGCATAAATTTGGACTCAATGGGAGCAACTCAATGCATTTAGGCATGTAGACAGTTCTTCAAACTGAGCATCAGAATGGAGAAAGAAAGGTGATTTAAGTGATTTTGAATGTATAATTTTTTGTGTGGTTTTAGTTTAAGCAGATTGTGTTTGTCTATTGTTGTGACTTACGGTGCATTTACACTGTCGCATGTGGGTGTTAAAAAGGCGTTTACTCTGCGTCATCCAATTAAATCCTTTTAATAAATGGGAAATGCTTTTATACAAGGTATTATTATTTCCTATAAAGTTATACGTATAAATGTGTATTTATAGATATAAATGTCTGAGCTTCAATCGTATAAATGAATGAGCTTCATTCCCCTGTCTAGTGGGCAGTAAGTATATAGGCTAACAAAAGCAAACTTTTCCAATTAAATTACATATCAATATTTTAAAAACTCACCAGAGACCTCAACAATCACAGCAGCCTTTCTCCTCGCTGACAGAGTCCCTGTAATTCTTTATTTATTTATTTTTTATGTATAATTTTATTTCGAATTTTTCCCATTTTCTCCCCAATTCATAAGGCCAATTATTCAACCCACTCATTAGGACTCCCCCTATCACTAGTGATGCCCCAACACACCAGGAGGGTTAAGAAGACTAGCACACGCCTCCTCCGATACATGTGAAGTCAGACTCCGCCTCTTTTTGAACTGCTGCTGATGCTGCTGTAGCATTGCCGAGTAGCATCACAGCGCTAACGCTCGGAGGAAAGCGCGGCGACTCGGTTCTGATACATCAGCTCACAGCCGCCCTGTGCTGCGGACATCACCCTTGGAGTGATGAGGGGAAAGAGAGAGCACCATCTACTGTACCCACCCGGAGGGAGCAGGGCCAATTTTGCTCCTTCTGAGCGCCGGAGGCTTGATGGTAAAGCTGCATTAGCGCGGGTTCGAACCTGTGACCTCCTGCTCATAGTGGCAGCGCTTTAGACCGATGGACCACTCGGCGCCATCAGCAGGGATTTAACAAAGAACAGAAAAGCCGGAAACTTCTCTTCCAGGCTTCTCTGGATGCCTAAAATCGGAACTAAAATGTTTTCATACACTGCGCTGAGAACACATATCAGGCAAAACCCTGCTCTCTGATTGGATAGTTGCATCACGTTGGACGGATTCAATAGCATTCATTAGCATTTTTTTCATGCGTTTAACGGAGGCGGCGCTTCCTATTGAAAATGGGTGGGATACACCGCTGTGCGTTGACGCGATGGAGCAGTGTAAATGCAGCGTTAGATGAAGATCAGAACACATTTAATGAACAATTTATGCAGAAATTCAAGTATAATTCACAAACTTTTTCTTGCAACTGGAAGTGCTACTTCAAGGATTCAAGGATTCAAGGAGATTTTATTGTCATTCGCATCTTATGTGGTACATGAGGTGGAACGAAATTGTGATCTCACGATCCAGTTTACACCCAGGAGCTGTTATTAAATAGATATATAGATAAAAGTACAATAAAGGAATACAATAAAAATAGAATATACAAAATAGTTAAAGATAAATACCCCAAATGAAATAAATAGAAAGAGTAGACAGGTTGCAACAACAAGTCCAGAGTGCAAATGTGCTATAGCAGCATGAAATGAATTAGAGCAGTAGAAAATAAAGTGTCTCAGTGCGGGTAAAGTGACCGTGTTTGTGCAGTAATTGTCCTTGTGTGTCAGTGCAGTGTGTTGTTAAGTGGAGTTTAAGAGTCTTACAGCTTCCGGAATGAAGCTGTTTCTCAGTCTGGTTGTTTTGCACTTGATGCTCCGCAGCCATTTCTCATTCTCATTTCAGTCATTTCTCATTTTCATTCATAAACTAAGTCGTCCTTCTCATCCATCGTCCAACTCTTGCGTCCTTTTCACTATTATTAGACTGGATAAGGATTAGATGATTAGTCAGCAGCTGCTTGTACTCTGCATTGTACCATCTGTCAGAAACAAAAGGCACATAAACGCAACTATCTGTTCATCATTTATTACCCACAATTCATTATCCATCAGCTCTGCGCTCTCGTCCTCCAGGTTACGCCGGGTGTCCGGGCTCAGGGACGAGCGGAAGCGTCTGCAGAGGAGGCGGGAGAATAAAAACGAATAAAAACAGTACGTGACAGCGAGCGCCCACGCCTTATTGAATAACGATCTGAAAAACTCCACAATTAGCGTTTTTAAACTGCCTACCTCAGCCGCCGGAGTCAGAGCGGCATCCGGGCGCCGCGCCGCTGCCGGTTCCCCTCGCCCGGGTTCAGCGCGGGCGCAGATACTGTACGTCTTCATGATCGGGGTCTGGAGTCTGAAGGGGGCGCTCACACTGTGGAGAAGAGCCCGGCAGAACCCAGCACAGCAGTGGGAGCTGTGGGAGCGAGTGGGCGAGGATCAGACTGGCAGCTATTCTAGATCCATACATTAACATGCAGAGAGGGAAATCACTGAGAGAGAGGATGTTTATTATTATCTGTTTTTGTGTATGCGTTTTCTGCTTTTCACTAAATAAAAAGGACAGAAACTTTCGCTAAAGCATAAATGTAGTTTTTTTTATATTATTTTTCAGGTTATACTCCATAAATGGTCACAAATATATCTGAATTTTCCATAACTTACATTTTAAAAGTCTTTATTTAGTTGAGTAGTTGTTTCTTCTCATAACCTGGATTCGAACATTACTCAAATATTCACTATTCACTGTATACCTGTAACTCTACCTCTTCACTACTTTACTTTAACTGATGCTCTCAAACACTTTATTAAGAGACAAGAAATTCAAGTA
Source organism: Astyanax mexicanus (assembly GCF_023375975.1). Taxonomy (NCBI): domain Eukaryota; kingdom Metazoa; phylum Chordata; class Actinopteri; order Characiformes; family Acestrorhamphidae; genus Astyanax; species Astyanax mexicanus. The sequence goes on along the minus strand of NC_064419.1, from coordinate 49,352,370 downwards.
ATTAACTCTTGATGAGTTCAGCACAGCTGTTAACTGAAAGCCTGAATTCCAGGTGACTCTACCTCATGAAACTGACTGATAAAATCCAGCAGAGATGTTCAAAACTGAGAGGATCTACTTTGAAGAATGTAAAATATAAAACATATTCTGGTTCAACACCTTTTTATTAATTTTACTGAATAATTCCATACGTATGGATGACTTTAGCATTAATTTGTTATACAGCTCTGGATAAAAAAAATAAGAGAGCACTTAAAAATGATAAGTTTACCAAATTGAAAACCTTTGGAATATAAATAAAAAAAGGAAGATGGATGATCACAAGCCATCAAACCAAACTGAAATGTTTAAATAATTTTTTGCACCAGGAGTAAAGCAGCATAAAGTTATCCAAAAGCAGTGTGTAAGACTGGTGGAGGAGAACATGATGCCAAGATGCATGAAAAAAAAAAAACTGTGATTAAAAACCAACCAGGGTTATTCCACCAAATATTGATTTCTGAACTCTTAAAACTGAACATATATTTTTGTTATTTCAGTCATTTCTCATTTTCTGTAAATAAATGCTCTAAATGAGAATATTTTTATTTGTAATTTGGGAGAAATGTTGTCTGTACTTTATAGAATAAAACAACAATGTTCATTTTACTCAAACATAAACCTATAAATAGCAAAATCAGAGAAACTGATTCAGAAACTGAAGTGCTCTCTTGATATTGCATATTTAGATTGATGGCTGTGTATCTGTGTGTTTGGTATTGATTTATTTATGCTGTGTTTAATAACAGTATTGAATTTTTTTATGTTAGACGTGACCCTGTTAGGAAATGAAAATAAATAGCTCTGTCTCTCGTCCTGTTTTTTTTTTTTACTGCCGTCGTTAATCAGAATGAATAAGTCAGTGGTGTAACTTTAGAGGAAGGGGCTGAAGTTTCCTCATTTCCTGCCCAAAGTTTGAGGAAAAGAGGGCACGGAAGTTTTAAGAGTCAATTTATATTTTTACCTAAAATGCCATTTTCAATTCAATTAGGATGTGACAGTTCTACAGGAAATTAATTAGGGAAACTTGAAATGTCTCAAGGCATCAGCTATCAGTAGCAGTGCAGCGTCTGGCACCATTTCTTTCTGGAACATTAAACAGACACAGTTCTACTTTTTTCCTCCCAAATTCTCCACAGAAAAGAGCTACAGCAGTAGAGCAGAGCCACGCACTGTTTATATCCCCATCTGTCCAAATGTAAAAATACAGGACAATCTGGGACATCAGCGTTCCAACAGGTAGGAAAAGCAAAACCAGAGACACAGCAGCTTTACAGAGCAGACATCTGTGCAGCGCTGGAAGAGACGAGATGTCCAGTAATGTAATGTAGGACACTTGTTGTCCTCGAGCTTTGGGTTCACTAGAGGACATTTTTACAGTGTTATCAGACTATAATCAGACTGGGCATCTCACCAATACAGTGGCCCAGAAAGACACATCACAACAACATTCACAAAGCAAACAAAACGATGAAAAACAGATTTTGTAGATCTATAAAACCAGCAAATCAAACTGTTATCAAATAAATCCAATACATTATTAAATAACAATTTCTATACTATTAATTGTACAAGTATCAAAGTCAAAGTCAAAGTGGTTTTTATTGTCATTTCAGCTATATACAGAGTACACAGTGAAACGAAACAACGTTCCTCCAGGGACCATGGTGCACATAAACACAGTGTAGACAGAACAATAGTGCAACAGTACAAAAGTGCAGACAGACAATACAACACAATACAGACAAAGAATAATAAATAACAAGACTGTGTGCAAATTATGCAGTGTGCAAAAAGGACCAGTGAGGTAGTAATTACTCTATTACACAGTGTGCAATAGAGTCCAGTGAGGTAGTAGGGTTTTTAGTGCTTTCCATTTTCTGGGGTAAGTGGGGTAAGAGTGTGTGTGCATGTACAGAAAAACCATCAGTTCAGTCTCTGCAGTTGAGGAGTCTGATGGCTTGGGGGTAGAAGCTGTTGCAGAATCTGGTTGTGCTGGACCGGATGCTGCGGTACCTTCTTCCCGAAGGCAGGAGGGAGAACAGTTCGTGTGAGGGATGAGTGGGGTCATTCACAATGCTGGTTGCTTTGCGGATGCTGCGGGTGGTGTAAATGTCCGTGATGGAGGGGAGAGAGACGCCGATGATCCTCTCAGCTGTCCTCACAATACGCTGGAGGGTCTTGCGGTCAGAGACGGTGCAGGTCCCAAACCAGGCAGTGATGCAGCTGCTCAAGATGCTCTCAATGGTCCCAATGGTAACTTAGGAAAAAGAATTTGGAGTCCTATAAAACAAAGCAAATCAAACTGTTCTCAAATAAAACCACTGAATTATTGAAGAACCATTTCTATACTATTAATTATATAAGTTTCAAGTTATTTTACTGTAGCATTTTGGAGTAATCAGGGGTCAAACTTCAAGGAAAAATGAGATTGCATAAGATGAAGCATAAGACTCAAAAATATGACAATGCAATGACATTAAGAAAACGCAGCATTTCAGAAACACTGCATTGAGTGAAAGCGAATACATGGAAATACTCCTGGCTGCTAGAGGGCACTGTTTTTCTTAATGTAGTTGCTTTGTCATCTTTTTGTTTGCCTTGTAAATGTTCTTGTCATTTGTGTTTTTCTGGGCCACCGTACACGCAAAAAAAAGCTATCACACAAATGTGAACATGTATTTCACTGCAAGTAGTGTTGCCAACTCCTCAGTAAGGACCGTAGCTACTGGCTGTCCTAAAAGTCGCTAGAAGTCGCTAAATGATGTCAAGTCAAGTCAAGTCAAGAGGCTTTTATTGTCATTACATCTGAGTACAGGTACACAGTGTGATGAAATTACGTTCCTCCGGAACCATGGTGCAACATGGAACAACGAGCAATAAACAACATAAAGTGCAGGAGTGACGACAGTGCAACATAAAATTATAAAATGATAACACTAAATAACAATAAATACAATAAATACAAAAGACGAGACAATTTAAAGACAGGACAGTGCAGTACCGATACGGTATAATAAGTGTATAGTGGGGATAAGGTGCAGAGATGTGTGACATACTGTAACATATAGAACATATATAATCACAGCAGTTACTGAGGTAGAGTTTATAGTTTTTAAGAGTGCAGCAAATAAAGTCATGTCAGCCTCTGTGTGCTGACTGGGTGTGTGTGTGGGTGAAGTTCAGTTCTTTGTGAGTGTAAAGGGGGGGGGGTGTACAGTTTAGTTTTGTGCGAGTGTGTTGGGTGAGTGGTGGGTGGGGTGGGAGTTCAGTTCTGTCTCTGTGCGTAATCGCCTAATTTGCATAATACATGTTTTTGAAGCTGTAAAGGATTAACGTTGTGAGAGAGAAAAAAGTGAGTAAAAAACACTCTAAATATGTTAGAAATGATACAAATGATATAAATAGGCAGTTACGTCTCAGAATAACTTTATTTTTGTGTAAATTACATAAATCCGTTTTTTGCTGTGTTGTTAAACGTTATTATAAGAGCAGCAGTTAGCCGTTATTCTATGTTTTTTATGTTTTAGTTTATTTTTAAAAAAATTAGTTTTCAAACCTATTGTAGATCAATTGTTGAATAGCTTTTTACAAAGAGGCGGACACTGTGGAGGAGGTGAGTGACAGGCTACTTAATAAATGAGGTGACTGAGACTAACTGTGTGAGTTAAATGCAGTGAGTTTTTTTTTCGTGTCACGCTGAAGACACTTTTATATTTCTATTTCTGCTCTGTAAATACGGGGCGGGGTCAGTCAGCAGCGGTTTTGGGTATGCGCAGTTCATTTACAGTGTGTTTGTGTTTGAGGACAGAACTGAAGAGCACGTGTTTTCATCTCAGAGTCGCCAAAAGTCTCCAGTAACACCACAAAAACTTGCTAGATTTGTCGCTAGTCGCTTTTTTACAAAAAAAGTCGCTGGAGGGTCTGAAAAGTCGTTAAATATAGCGACAAATTTGCTAAGTTGGCAACACTGACTGCAAGTACAATGCTGCAAAAAAAGTATTTATCAAACAAACTTTCTATCAGACAAAGATAACCTAAGTAAATATAAAAAGCAAATTTTAAATTATAAAAAAAAAAGAAAAATAAATCCAACCAACATGGCCCTGTGTTTTTTTTGCAATGCTGGGTTCAATTTCACTACTAACCACAACCAGGCCTGATTACTGCCAGACCTGTAGAATCAGGAAATCACTTAAATAGAACCTGTCTGACAACATGAAGCAACACAAAATGCCCTGATCTGAAAAAAAAATCAACAACAGATGAGAAAACAATGTAATTGATCATCTATCAGTCTGGAAAAGGTTATAAAGTCATTTATTTATAAAGCTTTGAGACTCCAGAGAACCACACTGATTCACTATTATTCACTAATAGAGAAAACACCAATAGAACACTGGTGAACCTTCCCAGGAGTGACCGGCCGACCGAACAAAATTACTCCAAAAGGGAATGAATATAAATGTTTGATGAGCATCTATACGGCATCTACTGTATAAAGGACCATCCAAACAAAGTACTACCAAATATCCCACCAGAGGCTCCGCCCCTCACTCTACATCCACTCTACTCTCTCTTCAACTGACCACTCCCACTGACCTAACAGCTGCAGATACAGCCAATCAGCACAGATTCCCCCCCTGCAGACTGAGAATGGAGGTTAATTAAGCAATGATACACTCGTGGTTTAACGTGCTATAACCTGTAATATTGGCACTGCTGTGCTGCGGTCGTAGATCAGCAATATTATGCATTATAGCACAAAACATGTGTGTATTATTGCTTAATTATGCCACAGTTTCATTATCACTGTTTATGGAAAAAAATGTAAAGAGTTAAAGAGGAGGAGAAAATAGGATCTGTTTGGTTATAAAAACTGCACCAGTTAAAATAGTTCCATTGCTGCTCTGTTAGTAGCATTATTGGCAATTTCAGTCAAAATTGTGGGAATCTAAGCTTACTGTTAATAAACAGAAGTGCTTTACTCACCTAAATAAAGTTTTCAAAAGATAAATCTGTGTAGATTAAAGTCCAGAGCTCGTTTGACTAAAAGAAAATGTTTTTTTGATAACACTTCCTATGAGTCCTGTATTTATAATGCACTATATGACATGCATAATACCGTATAATGACTTTAATAAGGCTGTATCATAACTCATAAGTACTTACAGCACCATTCATAACACATTATAAAGAAATGACTTACATCTGTTCATAAAAACATTGTACAATGTAGTGTTGTAATGCACTATAACACATATTTGGTATATTTTGGTATACTGTAATGCATTATAACATGCAGCTATGATTTCGCACATTAAGTTTTTTTAAAAGTACGTAACATTATAAGGCCTTATATACAGTCATTACAGACTTTAAGGACTTAAAGTCTTAAACCTTACATTCAGCTTAAAATACTCTACTATATTAACTGGAAAATATATACACTTACGCTTTCATATATTTTTTTAATAAAAAGAACTCTTAACCTGATATTGGTGGCTGATAATGTGTGTAATGTAATAATGCAAATTTTCTATGCGAATCGCTGGGCTTATTTATTTATTTATTTTGTGGGACCGCGTCTTTGTTTGCGTCACCTATTAGAGACATGGCTTAACGTTTCTGCACTGTGTCTCTAAGAGATCCAGCACCTCCCAGTGGTGTATAATAATATCGCCTTTGGTTTGTATTTGGTTTGCAAGCGCTGCCTCATTGCTGGCTTACCTGTACCTGTATGTGGTGGAGTAATACATGGAGAGCTTCAGTTACAGTGCATTACCGGCTGATAATGTCACTCATAAAACTCATGCCTCTCAGCCAATCACATTGCAGGTTCGGAACTAACTGTGGTATAATAAAAGATAGTAAGCAGTAATTCTCCAGTTTAGAGCAGTGGCCTAAAACAATGCGGTTTAATGCGCAGAGAGATCTGACCTCAATAAACTTTTCTACAGCTATTAATTTCAGTGACACAGATTAGCGTGGGCGGGGCCGGGCCGGGCCGGGGGTTGAGCGGACAGGCTGCTCTTCATTACGGCCGTTACGGTTCGGTTTGGGGGGGGTTTAGCGGCAGCAGGCTGATGATTAGGGCCAGTCTGTCGTCATTGTGCCCTCATAATAACACTCCCGCCAAATATAGTCTCCTATTCCAGGGGGTCTTTCTCCTACGGGCGGCTCTGTCTGCATTCAGCTCACTACCGACCCACAGCCCCACCGCCCTCCGATTCAGAAACTGAGACGAGGAGCAACAATTAGGAGAAGGACATTTATCTGAGTGACAGTTTCCATCTCCTTTCATCTTTCATATTTCTGTATTTCTCTGACCTTCAGTTTCACAGAGCTACGTCTCATTATTCACGTCCTGTATTATAGAGTATCATACAGTACCAAAATTCTGTGGGTTTTTTTTATTATTAATTTAAAATATTATTTAGTTTTATGAGGTAGAGTCACCTGGAATTCATCTAACTCATCAAAAGTTAATTATTTAATGTGTTTGAGAAAATGCATGCAAATGCAAGTTGCATACAATGCATCTAAGCTCTATCCGGATGGGATAATTTTCTCAGGGGGATTCTGGGTAATTTTCTCTTGGGGGGTTTTATCCTCTGTGATTTTATTCAAGTCCAGAACGATCATGTACGTGTTTTTCTCAGACAGTCATCTGGTTATCTGACCTACTGCCCAACATGCTGTCCAGCACATCATAAAACATATGATGATATAAATATAAAGTTATTCTACTGTAGCATTTTGGATTAATAGGAGGTCAAACCTAGGACAAATGTCAATTTGGTTTTGAACAAACCAGAATTTGGAGTCTTATAAAACAAGCAAATCAAACTGTTATCAAATAACACCATATAATTCTTAAAGCAAAAATACTATACTATTCATGAAATAAGTATAAAGTTCTTCCACTGTAGCATTTTGCAGTAATGTGAAGTCAAACTTAAGAAAAATCTTCATTCGGTTTTGTATAAACCATATTTTGGAGTCCAATGAAGCCAGGAAATCAAACTGATATCAAATATGACAAATTCTTGAAGAACACTTTCTATACTAGTAATGATAGAAGTTTAAAGTTATTCTACTGTAGCATTTTGGAGTAATAGGAGGTCAAACCTAGGAAAAATGTCTATTTGGTTTTGCATAAACCAGATTTTGGAGTCCTCTAAAACCAGGAAATCAAACTGTTTACAAATAAAATAATATCATTCTAGGAAACCTAGGAAAAATGAAAATTCAGTTTTGTATAAACCAGATTTTGGAGATCTATAAAATCAGCAAATTAAACTGATACGAAATAAATCAATAAATTCTTGAAGAACAGTTTCTATAATATAAATTTCAAGTTATATAACTGTAGCATTTTGGAGTAATGGGAAGTCAAACCTAGGAAAAATGTCTATTTGGTTTTGTATAAACCAGAATTTAGAGCTATGAAACCAGCAAATCAACCTGTTATTGAATAAAAGCAATAAATTCTTGAATAAATATTTCTATACTAGTAATGGAAGAACTATAAATTTATTCTATTGTAGCATTTTGGAGTATTAATAGCAGTGTCACGCCTGGCCCTGTTTCCTGTCTGTCCTCGTGCCTGTGTTGTCCCACGTGACCCGTGCCCCTGTGTTCTGCCTATGATTTTCCATTACCTCATGTCTCATTTGTAGCTCCACCCCTTCCCCAGGTGTTTCCACTCCCAGTGTGTTTCCTGTTATGTTAAAAAGCTTTCCTCTGTCACCTGTCCGTGTCGGTCTTTGCACTGTCTCCTGTCGTTTGTCTTCCCGTATTCTCAGTGTTTCTCTCAGTGTTTCTCTCAGTGTTTCTCTCAGTGTTTCTCTCCGTGTCTATCTTAGTTAAATCCTTGTAATTATCCTTACCCTGTCTAGCTTTAGTTATTAGTTTATTTCTTTGTTTATCTACTCCCGCTTTGTTTGTTAGTTATTATCTATCTAGTTTAGTTCCTTATTGTTTTCCTCGTTTGCTTTTGTCAGCCTCCCTATTTGTTTGTAGTATATATTTATCTTCCTGTTTATTCTGTTATTTTCTAGTTCCCTGTGTTTTCCCTAGTTTATTCCCTTGCCCTGTTTTAGTTTATCCTCCCTAGTTTTATAGTCTCCCCGTTTGTTTATCTTTAGTATCTCTTGTTTGTTTGTTAGTTTTAGCTCGCCTCTGTTTCTTGTTTTTCTTTGTTTCTTGTTTACTTGTTTATTTGTTTATTTATCATTAGTCTCTCTCTCTTGTTTATTCCTAGTTTATTTTCCAGCGTTTGTTTAGTTTTATGTTCTCTAGCCTCCCTCGTTTGTTTAGTTATTTTGTTGTTACGTGTTTACTTGTCCCTTTGTTTAATAAATTCTCACCTTACCTTTGATTACGTCCGCCTCCTCGTCTCTCTGCCTGGGTCTAAATCCTGACAAGCAGGTCAAACCTAGGAAAAATGTCCATTCAGTTTTGCATAAAACAGATTTTGTAGTCCTATAAAACAAGCAAATATTTATATTTTTTCAAATAAAATCATTAAATTATTGAAGTACAATTACTATACTATTAATACAATTAGTATAAAGTTTTTCTACTGTGGCATTCTGGAGTAATGTGAAGTCAAACTTCAAAAATGTCTATTCAGTTTTGTATAAACCAGATTTTGGAGTCCTATAAAACCAGGAAATCAAACTGTTCTCAAATAAAATCATATAGTTCTTAAAGAACAATTACCATACTATTAATGATATAAGTATAAAATTATTATTAATTTTATATATTAATTATAATTACTGTAGCATTTTGGAGTAATAGGAGGTCAAACCTAGTAAAATGTCCATTCGGTTTAACATGCACTAGACTTTGGAGTCCTATAAAACCATAAAATCAAACTGATATCAAATAACACCACATAATTATTAAAGAACAATTACTATACTATTAAATGTATAAGTATAAAGTTATATTACTGTAGCATTTTAGAGTAATCGGGGGTCAAACTTAGGAAAAATGTCCATTTGGTTTTGCATAAACCAGATTTTGGAGTCCTATAAAATCAAGCAAATCAAATTGTTCTCAAAAAACACCATTGAATTATTGAAAAACCCTTTCTATGCTATTAATTATATAAGTTTAAAGTTATATTACTGTAGCATTTTAGAGTAATTGGGGGTCAAACTTAGCAAAAAGGAGGTTAAGCACAAAAACATGTCTGATCTTGAAGCGTAAGTCAGCGTAAGAGCTTTTTTTTCTTCTCCCAATTAGCGCAGTGTTCTGAGTCACAGTAAATTCTTTATGGAGACAATATACAAAGTTCAGAAGTGTTTTAGCAGGAAAATGACTGTCTGCCTCATTATCATTCACCAATAAAGCTGCGTCTCTGAAGATAATGGGACAGTTTTCATGGCGCTTGGTTTGGGGGTATAGCTACAGCCATTGGCTCATTAAGTAATGATGTAATGTTTCATACTGGGCCGCTGCTCATCCGGCTGTGTAATACTTCACTAATAGTGTGAACTTCAGCTCCACACACACTTACCCTCTGCTCTTAGCCTTTCACAGAGTCCCAGCCCAACCCACAGCCTTCATCAAACATCAGCCGAGCATGCCCGACCCAATTACAACCCACAACACATGTTGCCCAGGCCTGGACTCTAAAAACCACTACAAAAAGTCCTTTCACACCAATTAAAACTTACGCCAACACACCCCTAACTCTGCCTCGCCGTCTGCTGCAGTCTGACTCGTCTCGAGGCAAAAAAATATATATAATAACACTTTATTCTCAAATTTCTGTCGCAACCAGGAGACAACGAGCAACAAAATCTGTGTTAACTGTTTGATTGGTGCATTATCATTCACAGTTTAATAGATATACTATTCCTTTCTTATGTCCTATGTTACAATTTCACTACTAACCACAAACAGTCCTGTTTAATCAAGAAATCACTTAAATAGAACCTGTCTGACAACATGAAGCAACACATTATGTATAAATAAAGTCATTTCTAAAGCTTTGGGACTCCAGAGAACCACTGTGAGTCACTATTATTCACTAATGGAGAAAAAACATGGAACACTGGTGAACCTTCCCAGGAGTGACCGGCCGACCGAACAAAATTACTCCAAAAGGGCATGAAGAACTCATCCAGGAGATCCCAAAAGAACCCAGAACAACATTTAAAGAATATCATACAGCTTATAATATGAGATCACTTAAAAATGATGAGTTTCTTTGATTTTACCAAATTGAAAACCTCTGGAATATAATCAAGAGGAAGATGGATGATCACAAACCATCAAACCACCAAACTGAACTGCTTGAATTTTTGCAGCAGGAGTAAAGCAGCATAAAGTTATCCAAAAGCAGTGTGTAAGACTGGTGGAGGAGAACATGATGTCAAGATGCATGATAAAAAAAACTGTGATTAAAAACCAGGTTTATTCCACCAAATATTGATTATTTCTGAACTCTTAAAACTTTATGAATATGAACTTGTTTTCTTTGCATTATTTGAGGTCTGAAAGCTCTGCATCTTTCTTTTTTTGTTGTTTCAGCCATTTCTCATTTTCTGCAAATAAATGGTCTAAATGACAAGCAAGGAGACATGGAGAGTGGATGCAAGTGCAAGTATTTATTGATTTATTAAATAAACAAAACAAACAACCATAGAGCCAAATCTGAAATAATAAAGAAACACAGAGAACATAGGGATAGCTAAAACAAGGAAACACGTAATCTAAAATACAAGCACTGACAAGAGACAAAGAAACAAAGGGACTTTTTATACACACCCTAGGGAAAAGGAAACACCTGCTCATGGGTAACAAGGGGGCGGAGCTACAAATGAACACAGCTGAGAGCACAAAAGATTACAGCCTCTCCACCCCGCTCTCACTATCTTTAATAAACTCCTGAAGACAGAGCTCTTCAAAGAGCATTACTCTCCTAACACCTCTAACTAACTACCTTCTACTACCAGATCAGGAGAATCTCTCGCTATCTTTAATAAACTCCTGAAGACAGAGCTCTTCAAAGAGCACTTACTCTCCTAACACCTCTAACTAACTACCTTCTACTACCAGATCAGGAGAATCTCTCACTATCTTTAATAAACTCCTGAAGACAGAGCTCTTCAAAGAGCTCTTACTCTCCTAACACCTCTAACTAACTACCTTCTACTACCAGATCAGGAGAATCTCTCACTATCTTTAATAAACTCCTGAAGACAGAGCTCTTCAAAGAGCACTTACTCTCCTAACACCTCTAACTACCTTCTACTACCAGATCAGGAGAATCTCTCACTATCTTTAATAAACTCCTGAAGACTGAGCTCTTCAAAGAGCACTTACTCTCCTAACACCTCTAACTAACTACCTTCTACTACCAGATCAGGAGAATCTCTCACTATCTTTCATAAACTCCTGAAGACAGAGCTCTTCAAAGAGCACTTACTCTCCTAACACCTCTAACTAACTACCTTCTACTACCAGATCAGGAGAATCTCTCACTATCTTTAATAAACTCCTGAAGACAGAGCTCTTCAAAGAGCACTTACTCTCCTAACACCTCTAACACACTAACTACTTCTAACCTCATTTCCTTCTTCCCCTCCTTCACTTTTCTATCCCCTTACTTCCCTTCGACCTCCTTCAAGCCCTATCTAAAAATGTTTTACCTTTAATTCCTATTACTTTTGTACTTCATTATTGTAAGTCGCTTTGGACAAAAGCGTCTGCCGAATGTAATGTAATGTAATGGATCACTCTCTCACTATCTCTTACACTTGCTCTCTTACACTTATTCACTCCTGCTTACTCTCTCTCTCTCACTCTTGCTCACTCTTTCTTTCTCTCTCAATGTTGCTTACTTCCTTACTCTCTCTTTCCCTCTCTCTATCTCTCCCACTCTTTCTTGCTCATTCTGGAGTCAGTTTCACTCTCTTTCTCTTTTTTTAACTCTTGTGCTCTCACATACTCTCATTCTCTCTCACAATCTCTCTATTTCTCAATCTCTCACACTCTTACATTCTCTTTCCCTCTCACTCTTTACATACACTCTTGCTAATACTCTTTCTCGCTCACTGTCTAAATCTCTCACTCTCACTCTTGCTTACTCTCTAATTCTCTTAATCTCTCTCCATCTCTCTCTCTCTCTCTCTCTCTCTCTCTTTCTTTCTTTCTGTCTCTCTCTGTCTGTAGATGAGAGTGATTAGCGCTGGGTGTTTGAGGTAAATGAGGATATATGCATAAATGCATCTCAGACTGAAACAGCATCAGCGAGGTTATACTGTATATAAATAAATATATACAGTATATTATATATTATGGGTGATGATGAGGCCGTCATGTGTTTATGAAAGGATAGAGCTGAGCTGGAGACGCTCACAGATGATCTAAATAGTAATTATGATTAATGTGAATCATGGCGTTATTATGAAGGTTTGCTTGTGTGATATTTGATGGTATTTCAGCTCATCTTTACTTAGATTTAACTCAGTTAAGAAATGCTAACTAAACAGCAGCAGATCTTCTGAATATATCTACACTGATGGGCGTGGTGTTCTGGAAATGAGGTGTGTTCAGGTACATTTCTGGAGTTTTATCTTGTTTATCTTGGTAACAGAAAACACAGGAGCTCCACTGACTGAATACAACCTAGACAGACGCCAACAGTCAGACGTTCATCGCTATCTCGGTAACACAGGCGCCGTGCCGAGCCGAGCGTACACCCCCACTTATTACACACACATGAACACACAGCAGCACAAACCCAACTTTTACATCAACAATAAACAGAATAGTAAATAAAATAACATTGCTGTTCCCGTAAATGAGCTGCTGGAGCTCCTTCACAGCGTCAACCAGCAGCTCAGTTTCCTCTGCTGAGAAGAGTTTGTTGGACACGTCCAGGTAGCTGCACCGTTACAATAGCAATCCACCTGACTCTTAAAGAGAATGATGAGCAAGAGACACTCTGATTGATTTATTTCACATTACTCCCAAACTTAACCACACCCATGATTAATTAAGAGAATAGTACATGACTTTTTGCAGGTTTTGAGCTGTGCAAAGTGTACTTTTCTCGTTGTTACAATAGCAAAGACTCCAAAAAAGCTCCAAAAGGCTACTTTTTGGTAGTGCACCTCTTGGTGAGAGACTTCTTTGATTGTTTCTATGATTTTACCAAATTGAAAACCTCTGGAATATAATCTAGAGGAAGATGGATGATCACAAACCATCAAACCACCAAACTGAACTGCTTGAATTTTTGCAGCAGGAGTAAAGCAGCATAAAGTTATCCAAAAGCAGTGTGTAAGACCATTGAGATGATGGAGATGATGTTCAGGAGATAATGGTCTGAGATGAAGGTGAGTTTGTGTCTGTGAATGGAGAGCTGTTCTACAACAGTAACAGAGCGTGAACGTCTCCAACAGGCACAGGAAACAGATTTCACACCCCAAACACAGACCACAGGACCCGGAGCCACGGAGCCGGAGCTGGGTCAGCCGGACCTGCAGCAGGACCCGGCTCCTCTCGGGCTGGATCCGGTCCAGTGCAGACGGTCTGCAGCGTGTCCACAGCCCCCAGTACTGCGTATGTTCAGCTCCGCCCACCTCCCAGCATGCCTTTCAGTTGGCGTGACCTTGCTCCATATACACACCGCCAATAATACCACCACCACCACACCTCACTCTCAGCCTGTAGATTTACACCTCTCTCTCTCTCTCTCTCTCTCTTTTATACTCAGTTCCTGCCTCTCTCGCCCTCACTCACCTGTCCAGATCTGTCTTCAAAGCTTCTTCTACTGTTACCAAGTCAGAAATATAAAATTACTATAAAATGACATTGTTTACATCTTCAGATTAATGTGCTGTAAATAAAAAATGAATAACTACTTAGCAATTGCTTAGGAAAACCTTACAAACCATCAGCTATACTGTAGCAACATAAAGCCACACCTTAGTAGAAAAAACAGCTATACTGTAGCAACATCGACAAACACCTTAATATCTGCTTAGGAAAACCTTAGTAACCACCTAGCAACACCTTACCAAGCAACAGCTATACTGTAGCAACATGTAGCAACACCTTACCAACCACCTAACAACACCTCAGCAACAATCAGCTATACTGTAGCACCATGTAGCAACACCTTACCAACCACATAGCAACCCCTTAACCATAATCAGCTATACTGTAGAAACATGTAGCATCGCCTTACCAACCACATAGGAACCCCTTAACCATAATCAGCTATACTGTAGAAACATATAGCAACACCATAACAACCACCAGCTGTACCTTACCAATCACCTAGCAACACCTTAGCAACAGTCAGCTATACTGTAGCCACATGTAGCAACACCTTAACAGCCTACCAACACCTTAGAAACTGCTTAGGGAAACTTTAGTATCAAACTAGCAACTAGCCACACCTTTACAACCAACAGCTATATGGTAGCAACATGTAGCAGCATCTTACCAACCACCTAGCAACACCTTAACAACAGCCTACAAACACCTTACTGACCACTCAGGAAACCCTTACCAACCACCTAGCAACACCTTAGCAGCCATCTACCTACCTAAAACTCATTAACCAACAGTTATACTGTAGCAACATGTGGCAACACCTTAACTGCTTAGGAAAACCTTAGCCACACCTTAGCAACCACCTAACAACACTGTAACAACCAAGAACTAACATTTAATTAATTATTTCTAATTATCAGGTTTTAATACTAATGGCCCAAACTGGATGCCATATCTTGCTTTTTAAACTGTTGAATACTTACAATTCTATTTCATTTGGGGAATATTTTAATAAAAAAATAAGTTTTGCCTTTTTTATCAGCAGGTTTTAATTTTTATGCCCTGAACTGGACTCTAATAGTCACAGTTTGACCCATCCATTTCTCCTCTCTTTCTTCAGAAATCTGTATTTATAGAGCAGTTTTTGAGAATGTGAGAGAGGCAGGATCATGTTTTGTGACACAGATCTGTTCAGCAGTGATTTTTTTTTTTCAGAACGGTCTGAAATCCTGTATTAACAGATAAACTGTGGTACTGGAGCCGAGGGCTGGACCGGTGATGCTGCCGGTTTGAGTTTAAGCCCAGTGCTTACAGAACCGCTGTCACAACACATACCAAAAATCAATAAAATCAAGAAATATTATCAGGGGGCCACTTTAAAGGAAAAGGTCAGTGTGGACAGGCTGATCAATACGGATTATATCAGAGATTAGAACCATTCCTGCTGAACAGTCCCTCTCACAGCTGATCCCAGAACAGAATATACAGCAAATAGAGCATCATACAGCACAACTGTGCTCAATTTTACATTAATTATCATTCATTTAAAACTGATACAATAATACCCTCAACATTTTCTGCATGTTTTCTATCAGTAAAAGTGAAATTACTGAGTTGCTTAGAGGTTACAGAATTGATTACCTTAATTGGTTCATTCAAGTCAGATAAAAAGGTTTAACAATTTAATTCAGTGTTTTTAAACTATAAAGAAAAACATATGGAATTATTATTTAATAAGCAAAAAATAAATAAATAAAACAAACCAGAATATGTTTTAGATTTTAGATTCTTCAAAGTAGCTCCTCTTGATTAGATCATCAGTTTTTAACATTTTATCAGTCAGCTTTTTTCCTCCCAGTTATTTAGTAGGTTGTGTGTGTGTGTGTGTGTGTGTGTGTGTTATTTTATTTGGGAGATAGTGTATGTGTGTGTATTTGTTTAGTGTGTTATTTGAAAGGTTGTGTGTGTGTGTTATTTTATTTGGAAGTTTATGTATGTGTGTGCTTGTTTAGTGTGTTATTTGGGAGGTTGTGAATGTGTGTGTAATTTGTGAGGTTGGGTGTGTGTGTGTGTGTGTGTGTGTGTGTGTTATTTGGAAGGTTGTGTGTGTGCTTGTTTAGTGTGTTATTTGGGAGGTTGTTAATGTGTGTGTAATTTGTGAGGTTGGGTGTGTGTGTGTGTGTGTGTGTTATTTGGAAGGTTGTGAGTGTTATTTTGTTATTTGTGAGGTGGTGTGTGTGTGTGTGTGTATTTGTATGTGTGTGTTAGTTTATTTAGGAGGTTGTGCTTGTATGTGTGTGTGTGTGTTTATTGTCTGTGTGTTTGTGTAGTGTGTCTGCGTGTGTATTTGTTATTTGGTAGGTTGATTGTGTGTGTGTTATTTAAAAGGATGTGTGTGTCTTTGGGATATTGTGTGTGTGTTTGTTTAGTGTATGTGCTTTTAGGAAGGTTGTGTGTGTGTGTTATTTTATCTGGAAAGGTGTGTGTGTGTGTGTTTGTGTAGTGTGTGTGTGTGTGTTTGTGTAGGAGGGGGGAGGAGTTTATTCAGTGTCCGGTTGTCCGGTCGTGTTTAACTCTGATTTTATCAGATAATTTATCTCCTCTCTCTCAGCAGGAAATCATACAGACTGAATCAGCGTCCGCAGAGCTGAGAGATAAGCTGAGAGGATGAAGATTGCGCTGAGGGATGATGGACGACGGCGCGGGAATGTAAATGAGTTCTGATGTTTCTGTTGTACAGCAGATTAACTCGTCTCTCTCTTAATGAAGGAGAACAGCAGGAAGCGGCGGAGGGAGGAGAGTAAACGAGTGCAGCTCTAGCGCTGTCGGACTGACGGGTTCAGTACCCGCGCTGTTCCCACGCTGAACTTATAAAACCTGCAGCATTAATAAGATTAAATGATGGATCGACTGAGTAAAGTGGCCTTCCGTCAGTAACGCTCTGTCAGGAGCTCCATCAATCTGACCTTACAATTAAACCAATACACCCGTCCTCCATCAACCACACTGCCATCAATCTAACACATCTGCAGCTCACGCTCAATATATACATATAGAGGTACATGTTTGAGTAAAATGAACATTGTTGTTTTATTCTATAAACTACAGACAACATTTCTCCCAAATTACAAATAAAAATATTCTCATTTAGAGCATTTATTTACAGAAAATGAGAAATGACTGAAATAACAAAAAAGATGCAGAGCTTTCAGACCTCAAATAATACAAAGAAAACAAGTTCATATTCATAAAGTTTTAAGAGTTCAGAAATAATCAATATTTGGTGGAATAACCCTGGTTGGTTTTTAATCAAAGTTTTTTTCATGCATCTTGGCATCATGTTCTCCTCCACCAGTCTTACACACTGCTTTTGGATAACTTTATGCTGCTTTACTCCTGGTGCAAAAATTCAAGCAGTTCAGTTTGGTGGTTTGATGGTTTGTGATCATCCATCTTCCTCTTGATTATATTCCAGAGATTTTAATTTGGTAAAATCAAAGAAACTCTTCATTTAAAAATATATTTTATATTTATATATTGTGGCGTGGAAGAGGAAGGAAGACCCGTGAGACTCATGATGAATGCTCAACGGCTCCTTTATTGAACAGGCTTGCCACTCACTTACAGTCTTTAACAAGACTAGGAGAGCTAAAACCAACAACCCACAGAGCTCAAACAGCCCAAAGGCCACCAACCCAGCTGTGTGTCTCCCAGATGGCAGATCCAGAGTGGTGCCCACCCTCTCTGCATAACCCCTCCCAAGGGAGATGCCCCACCCCTGTCATCCTCGCACACAGGAGAACAGAACCATGCCTACAGGCAGCCACACACACAACCCAGAGCCGCCACATAGCCCCCCTCCCAAGGGTCAGCCGTCCCGGCGACCCCACCAACCCAACACAAACCCCGTGTACAACAAAACATTTATCAGTCGCAAACAAAGTCATTAAGGCGGGCGGGCGGCCTCCGTGCCCGCGGCAGCCTGGAGGGGCCGGGCACGGCACCGCCTGCCAGCGGCTCCGAAGAGCCAGAGTTCAGATCAGGCACGAGTGCAAGGCCGGCAGGTTCCGCACCACCGTCCACAGTGTCTGACAGTCTCGCCCTATAGGGGGCCAGCCTATCACGGTGCACAATCATAGTGCGTCTGCCCCACCGGATCTTATACACCACCTCCCCCAGTCTGGACAGCACCAAGCACGGACCCACCCAGGCCGACTGGAGCTTCGGGCACAGTCCCTTCCTCCGCTGAGGGTTATATAGCCAAACCCTCGCCCCCACCGCCAACGGGTCCCCAAAGCAGCACGTGTCGTACGCACGCTTCTGCTTCTGTCCGGCAGCAGACTGGTTGGAGCGCGCTAGATGGAGCGACAGGCCAGCAGCACTACCGGCAGGTGCCTGTCCCAGTCACGCTGGTTCTTATCCAACACCATGGCCAACTGCGCCACCAGCGTGCGGTTAAAACGTTCCACCAGTCCGTCACTCTGCGGATGAAGGGGCGTCGTCCTGGTCTTATGGATTCCCAGGATGCGGCAGACCTCCGCCATGACCTCCGACTCGAAATTTCTCCCCTGGTCGCTGTGCAGTTCTTCCGGAACCCCGAATCTGCAAAAGTACTCCCGCACCAGGATATCCGCAGTAGTGACCGCCCCTTGGTCCGGCACCCCGTTCGCCGGATCCTCCCAGGTATGGCACAGCACGCCATCGGACAAACTAAAACTAGCCCAGTTGGAGCGCAACGCCTTAGCAATCGGGCCCAGCAGCACCACCTCCCCCCACGACGGTGTTACGTTCGCACTGAGCGCGTGTACTGCCCACGATAATTCGCAATCCGCCCGTTGCGCATCGCGGAGCA
Organism: Astyanax mexicanus; assembly: GCF_023375975.1. Taxonomy (NCBI): domain Eukaryota; kingdom Metazoa; phylum Chordata; class Actinopteri; order Characiformes; family Acestrorhamphidae; genus Astyanax; species Astyanax mexicanus. The sequence goes on along the minus strand of NC_064419.1, from coordinate 49,333,670 downwards.
GCTCTACGGACACCTGAGCCACGCTGAAAGCGCCAGTAACATCCCCGGAGATTGCAGCGCAGCGTGCAGTCTCAGCAGATTTCTCCTCAGCACGAGCACAATGTTTGCAGTCGGCGGCCACACACGGCGACTTCGAAATGCCATAGGGCTGAGCCGAGCGAGAAAGCGGTTTTCTCCCTATCCCCCGCCGCTCCTCAGGTCTAACGAGCTGAACCAGGCTGAGCCAGACAGCTCGTCCAGCGTATCGTCGATCCTGGGGAGCGGGTAGGAGTCAAGCTTCGTGACAGCATTAAGTCGCCAATAATCCACGCAAAAGCGCCAATTTCCATCCTTCTTTTTCGCAAGGACCACCGGGGCCGACCACGGGCTGCTCGAAGGCTCAATAATGCCCGTACTCGCCATCTCGCGGACTAACTGCTCCGCCGCTACGCGCTTTGCTAACGCCAGACGGTGCGGCCTCAGCCTGATGGGCTGGGAGTCACCCGTGTTTATCGAATGAACCGCAAGGCTAGTTTTAGTACACTCGCGCTCAGACACAGCGAAACTCGTGTGAAAACGGCCGATCAGTTCGCGCAAACGGAGTTGTTGGGGACCAGACAAACCCACACAACTGCGCTCCAGCATCTCCTCTATCGGATCTACACTCAACCCCGCATCCAGCTGACCCTCTACCGTATCACGCACCGAATCACACACATTCCCTCCCACCAGTTCACTTACCCCTAACTCGTTGCGTATCTCTACGGGGAGTCCAGCCACCAGCACCGAGCCCCGTGCACAGTCAATGATAGCTCTGACGCGTGAGAGCAGGTCCTTGCCCAGAATGCACAGGTTGTTGATGTGTCCTACCCAGAACTGTTGTTGAAAGGGCCCCTTGCCGACATCAATCGTCAACTCCGTTAATCCTAGGAGACCTATAGGATCCCCGCTGACTGAAGGGAGAGCGATGCGCTGGCTGTTGTCAGTCACAAACTCGGCCGCTACCTCTGTCGCTAGCTCGGGTCGTATCAGTGAGACTGACGAGCCCGTGTCCACCAGCGCGTTCACCGTCACTCCATTCAATGTGCATTTCAGGAACTAGCTGCTGAGTCCGGCAGTTCCGGAATCAGATCCCGAGGGTAAGCATAGCGTTCCTGGGGCCACCGTAACCCTCACTGGGTGGTCCCGGCTCCGTTTCCCGGCCGGCTGCAGTGCGCTCGCTTGTGGCCACGCCCCCCGCAGCGCCAGCACTCCAGTTGGGCATCAGACCGGCTCCGACCCCACCTCTGCGAATCACGGGCAGCCGGCGACGCCCCCCACGGTCCAGGATGGCTTGAGAGGATGAGTTCGGACCGCTCCGCCACCTCCACCGCGGACTCCAGGGTCTGCGGGTTGGCCAGCCTCACGTGTTTGCGCAGCTCGCTCGGCTCGAGGGCGCGCAGAAAGTGATCCAACGTTGGGTAAGCTTGGCGGGTTAGCAGGGCCATCTCCGATGCCAGCACGCCCAGTGTCTCCCCTTGCTGTCAGCGTCTGTCCGCCACTAGAATTTTGGCGGCGGCTTAAACGTGTTCTCATCGCCCGCGTCAGTTCACGCAGCTCGCAGCGGCACTCGGCGGGGAGCTCGATCAGTACCCTCAGCGCGTCGCCCCGCAGCGCCAGGCAGAGGTTGGCTGTCGTCTCGGCGTCCGTCCAGCCCGCACCGCCCGCCACGATCTCAAGCTGAGCTTCGAAGGCTGTCCATTCCGCGAGCCAGATAGGAACGGCTGTCCTCGCGTCGTCCTCTCCCCGGCCACGACCTCCGAACAGCCCGCTGGCGCCGTCAGGTCCGAGTCCACTCCGCTGGAGAGCCTTGCCTCTAGTCCGTTGGTCCGCTGTCTTCCTCCTCAGCCGTTCGATTTCCCCTGCCAGCAGCTCAATATCTTCCAGCAGGGTCACTTCTGACACCAAATGTGGCGTGGAAGAGGAAGGAAGACCCGTGAGACTCATGCTGAATGCTCAACAGCTCCTTTATTGAACAGGCTTGCCACTCACTTACAGCCTTTAACAAGACTAGGAGAGCTAAAACCATTACCCACAGAGCTCAAACAGCCCAAAGGCCACCAACCCAGCTGTGTGTCTCCCAGATGGCAGATCCAGAGTGGTGCCCACACTCTCTGCATAACCCCTCCCACGGGAGATGCCCCACCCCTGTCATCCTCGCACACAGGAGAACAGAACCATGCCTACAGGCAGCCACACACACAACCCAGAGCCGCCACAATATATATTTCTTTCTTTAACTTTAATATGATACAAATATAACCTGAGTAAATATAAAAAGCAGTTTTAAATGATCATTTCATTTATTAAAGGAACAAAAAACTATCCAAACCAATCTAACCCTGTGTGAAAATGTATTTACCCCTAAATCTACTAACTGTAATCAATCAAGCTTTACCGATAACTGATAAGGAGGAATTGTGGAGGAATTTAGTTCCACTCTTCTCTTCTTTACAGAATGTTTAAGATCATCCACAGCATCTCAATCAGACTTTAACTGACTAGACCCTCCAAAACCTTCATTTATTTTCTTGTTTTTAATCCATTCAGAGGTGGATCTGCTGGTGTGCTTCGGGTCATTGTCCTGCTGCAGAACCCAAGTAAAGTACTCCTGAGCTTAAGAGAGGTCACAAACTGATGGCTGGACTCTATTCTCCTTCAGGATTTTCTGATAAACAGACACACACTACCACCACCATGTTTTACTACGTTCAGTATGATGATCTTTTTCTGAAATTATGTGTTAGTTTATAGTTTTACGCCAGATGTAACGGATGGACACACACATTTCAAAAAGTTCCACTTATGTCTCGTCAGTCCTGTAAAGAATATTTACCCTGTTCTGGAGATCATCAGCAGTGTTTTTTTTTTATCTCTTTCTTATTATTGAATCATTAACACTGATCTTAACTGAGGCTTTAGTGAGATCCTGCAGTTCTTTAAATGTTGTTCTGGGTTATTGTGGGATCTCCTGGATGAGTTCTTCATGCCCTTTTGGAGTATTTATATGTAGCCAGGTGGTGAATTGAGAATACACCTTTAAAATGTGTGTCTGTAACTTTAAGAAACACAATCAGAAGTGTTGTCACCCTGAGAGAGGAAAGGGAGGAGCTAAGAGCATGGTAGAGAAGTAGGCTCAAGCTGCAGTGAATGGTGGTGCTCCATTTTAGGATCCATCCAGAGCCATCCTAATGAAATAAGAGGTAAAAATCAGGAAATACTGAACTATATAAGGTTTAGTTGGCCTATAACAGTAGTAGATGCCTATTTTGCCTTTCTAAACATGTATTTTGAATGAATCACAACCAGATGCGGGCAGATGGCATTGTTTCTGTGGGGTAGTGTGCTCCTCGTGGTCAAGCCTTGTATTTTTCTGGGTTACAGAAGCTGTTTGTCCAAGTTCTCTTAAAGAAATGCTCAAATCTTGTTGAGTAAAGCTGAGTAAATCGAGGTGAGCTTAAAAACAAATATAAAAAGAGCTCTGTTAATGGTATTAAGGTGGTATTAATGTTATTTATCTATTTTCTGTAATTAGTGCCACTACCAAATACTGTACTGTGTTCTAAGCTAGGGTTTTACAGTGTATTCATTTTATTTTTGTTATTTTGAGTACAATTGAGTACAAGCTCTGATAAAAGTCTATAAATCTGTACACTGCAGTTGCAGTAAGTCAAAGATAGGTGGTGCAGTGTTGTTGTGCACTGAGAATAATATTTCTGCTCAGCCAGTGAAAGTGCTGATAGTCTGTATTTTGCTTTTATTTCATATTTGAGGCTCATTGTCTGTAAGAAGCCAGTGACATATTTTGTTTGTTTATTTTCTATTGTTTTATAATTCATATACATTTTTATATTTCATAAAAATCCCTAGAGTGGGATCTATCAGAATAAAATACCCAAAAAAGTATTTTGTCATTTGGTGTGCGTCCTTTCCCCGGTGACATATGTTCGGTCGGCCGGTCACTCCTGGGAAGGTTAACCAGTGTTCTAAAGCTTTAGAAATGGCCTTTTTATGACCTTTCCAACAAGATAATGCAAAATCACAAGTTGTTTAGAATTGATTTCAACACATTTTACCACAAACCAGCCTGAATCACACTTTTTACATGCAATAAATCAGAAAATATAGCGATAAAACATGAGAAAGAACATAAAGGAGTGAAGTGATTGGACATGGTTTTATTGAAATTCTGTTACCAAATTACCATTTTATCTGTAGTGATATTTTCTCTCATGAGTTCAGAAGTCTGATTCATCATCATCAGCGTCCTGCGCCGTCTCTCCAGCTCTCTGAAACACGGCCGCTTCCGTTTCCATTAAATACGTCCAGAACAAATTGACTCCAACGTTCGGGCTGATGTTGAATATTTCTGTGAGCCATTACCCGCGCAACATGAAAACACAATTGGATGAGATGAGTGACTGCCGAGCGCCACGCCGCCCTGCTCCTCGCCCAAAAACTGAATTGCCTATTTCCACAGTTTAAACACATTTTATTGTTTTCGTTAAACTGAGGCAATTCAGCCCATCCAGCCTCTCCGTAAGCATGACAGAGAGAGAAGTTCAATTTGTTTCCTTGAAATTAGACACTTATTCAACAAAATCCAGCTTACACTGTTAATTATTTTCAGAGCCGGCATCGGATAATCAGATTTGGCGCGTTCAGGGCTTCGCCGACGTCTGAAACGAGGCGCGGTGCTGCATTTTAATGGATTTAGAAACATCAGAGCTGGAAAAAACCTGTATTGTGGTCAGAGTAATCAGTATTTCAGATCAAATCTTTTTTGGGAAGAAATAGACATTGTGAGCTTTGGACCAAGACTGTTCAGAGCAAAGTACACTGAGATCTTCAAGCAACAGGCGCTGCCTTCGGATAAAGATCCATCCCGGGGGTGGATTTTTACTTTCTGGACCTGGACTACCCACCTCTGTGTAAGTAACTAGAGAACTAAACTTCTAAAGATGTTCTTCCGCTAAAATCCTCTTGTTCTTGTTGTTTGTGAAATACAGCAGGTTTCTCTGAGTTGTTTATGATGCTGCACATGATGAAACTCTTCCTCTTCCTCATTCTCTGCAGCAGCTAGTAAAAGAAAATATTCAGAAAAACAAAACGAGTCGAGCAGGAAAAGCACCGTGTCTACATCAACCCGTGAATTAGTATTCATGGCCCCGCCCATCTCGGCTCGGGACCGCCCACAGACAGAGCTGAAGCCGGGCAGCGACGCCGTCTCGTCAGATAGGAGATAACTAACAGGGCTAGGAACAGCATGCAGTTCATTCCTGTGTTATTTGTGCGAATAACACATCAGTGTTTTTATACTTTACCCAGTAATTCAGAGCTAAGAAACAAATGGATAAAATTGTACCAGCCAAGTACAATTGAGATAGGTAGGTGTTTAGATGTTTAGAACAGTTCTGTTTACACTGGTTAAAAGTAAAAATCCACCCTGGGGTGGACTTTTACTTTCAGGACCTGGACTACCCATCTCTGTATGTAAGTAACTATAGGTTTAAATAGGATCTCCGGTGGATTTGGTGTTTTACTCTGAGATACTCTTAGACTAGATCAGTGGCTGAACTGCACTTAGCAGGGCATTATTACACATGTTGTAAAGTAACATAAGACATTGAAAAAACTTAGATTAGTTATAAGTTATTAGTGTAAAAATGTCTTTATTTTAAAACGTTTCTAACTGTTGTTCATCTCGCTGCTGTCATGGTATGTACAGAATTGCAGACACGTGCAGATACTGATAAAAGTATATAAAGTTTATTAAAACAATAAACAGATGTAATCGTAGTCGATACAGAAAAATGGGTGATCACCAGTAAACAGAGTAATGAAGGCAAAACCATACCATAAACGAGAAACAGTCCAGAGTTCATACACGAGAGATCCGATATCAGTGGTAATCCAAGAGGCAGTAGTGAAAACACAGTCCAGGTAATACACAAACAATCCAGTATCAGAGGCAAAGGCAATAATCGGCGTTGAGAAAACAAAGGCAAGGTCATACACAAGATAAACTGAGACAAGAGATAAAGTAACGCTTTGTAATGAGGAGAACCTACAATACCCGGCGTGGGTGTTTGTGTGGAGTGCTCCTTTATAGTGCCAGTAATCAGTATTCGAGACTTCCTGGAGGAAGCAGGTGAGGTGTCACGTGATCAGGTGAGTGCGTGATGTCAGCGGGTGGTGCATTCTGGGTAGTGTAGTTGTTGACCTGAGAACCTCCGTTAGAGCTTGGTGTGGAAGGGACAGAGGAGCTAACAGCACCAGACGTGACAGCTGCCTCCTGGTGTCAAAACGCTGTTAGAGGCAATATGTTATATTTGTTTGCATGTATGAATATTTATTAGCAAAAGCTGAAATTCTATAATTTGTCCCCTTCACTCCTCCACAGGACTAAAGCAGTGTTATACTGGATCACCGGAGCACCTTTTATTTTTTGCACAAAAAACAACCAGCTCACGTGGCATTTATTCATACTATAGACACAACTAGACATTTTAAAATGAATAAAAAAAACAATGAAATGAGATTTTTGGTCTGGTTATGGGAACGGCAGCCGCTCGTTTCCAGTTTGTACGTTTTTTTTTTTACGAGCATGTTTTGTTGTCGTCAATTAGCAGAAAGCATATTGAGCTGGTTGCCTGTACACACTCCTGTACACACTCCTGTACACACTCCGCTGATGGAGAGAGTTATGCTCCCTCGGGTCATTTGCTCTTCAGCTAATTGGGCTTTAAATCAAGCCCTCCAGACCATCCCGACACACAGAGCTTACAGAGCCGAGCAGCTCCGCACTCTAATAAACTACAGTCCTCACTGAGAAATACACTTACACACATTTATATTTAATATATATTCCTGAGGAGTCTCTGATAAATAGATAAATAATAAATATTACTAATGTGGCAACCAGATATAGACCATAGTACAGTGGCCCTGAAGGGCAAAAACACATTTAAATAAAATGGCAAGAAATAAAAAAGAGATGCACTTAATAAAAAGAGCTATTAAAAAGAAAAAAGAGGCACAAACAAAAAAAAAACATGATTTTTTTTAAGTGTGTCAGTTTATTGATTTAATTGCTGCTCTTTTTATAAAAGTGTGTCAGTTTTTTTTAATTCATGCTTTTTTTTGTTTGTGGGTTTCCTTTTATTAAGTGCACCTCATTTTTATTTTATTGTCATTTATTTTTTATTTTTTTATTTCATTTTTATGTGGTTTTGTCCTTCAGGGCCACCGTACCATAGACCCTGTAGACCATAAACAACCTACCTTTGAAACTGATGATCTGAAAACCAATACGGATCAATATATATGGGCCATTCCACCGAATGGGTGCCATTTTTGTACCCATGAAACTACTTGTATAAATGTGCACACAAATATATTTTATTTATAAAATACACTTTATCAATAAGCACAGCGTCTTGTATATTGACCTAATTTCAAAAGTAAGATATGTAACTAAAAACACTAATAATAAAAACTACTTAACACTGAAACTATAGCATTAGTTACCCCACTCTATAACTATAAACTTACCATGAAATATAAATAAAATTATTATTAAAATCTTTCAGAAGTATTTATTCCAAATCCCATCTATGCTAAACATATATATTTTTAAAAAATCCATAATATTTAAGTTATAAAATACACATTTTAGTTGTATCCCTGTATCAGTCCTGTTACTGTAACACATTACGCCTGAATCTGAAACATCTGGAACATTCTTCAACAGGAAGTCACATCTACAACAGGAAGTGACATCAGCTGGTTCTTCTGAAGATCATGGGAAGACCAAAAAATGAAGTACCCTCATTAGTTTTTCTGTTTATCACCTATAGATCACTAAAATATGTCCCTGTTTCCATATCTAACCAGTTAATTCAGTATTCAGTAAAGATTAGCGCAGTGTTAGCGGTTAGCGGCACACTCTTTGTAAGCAGCAGTATGTGTAGTATTTGTGTAGTGTGTGTAGTATCTGTGTAGTATCTGTGTAGTATTTGTGTAATATTTGTAATATGTGTAGTGTGTGTAGTATCTGTGTAGTGTGTGTAGTATCTGTGTAGTGTGTGTAGTATCTGTGTAGTATGTGTAGTATTTGTGTAGTATCTGTAATATGTGTAGTGTGTGTAGTTTTTGTGTAGTATATGTAGTATGTGTAGTATTTGTGTAGTATTTGTGCAGTATTTGTAGTATTTGTGTAGTATGTGTAGTATTTGTGTAGTATCTGTGTAGTATTTGTGTGGTATGTGTGTAGTATGTGTAGTATTTGTGTAGTATCTGTAATATATGTAGTGTGTGTAGTATTTGTGTAGTATTTGTAATATGTGTAGTGTGTGTAGTATTTGTGTAGTGTGTGTAGTATCTGTGTAGTATGTGTAGTATTTGTGTAGTATCTGTAATATGTGTAGTGTGTGTAGTTTTTGTGTAGTATATGTAGTATGTGTAGTATTTGTGTAGTATTTGTGCAGTATTTGTAGTATTTGTGTAGTATGTGTAGTATTTGTGTAGTATCTGTGTAGTATTTGTGTGGTATGTGTGTAGTATGTGTAGTATTTGTGTAGTATCTGTAATATATGTAGTGTGTGTAGTATTTATGTAGTATTTGTAATATGTGTAGTGTGTGTAGTATTTGTGTAGTGTGTGTAGTATCTTTGTAGTATGTGTAGTATTTGTGTGGTATGTGTGTAGTATGTGTAGTATTTGTGTAGTATCTGTAATATGTGTAGTGTGTAGTATTTGTGTAGTGTTTGTAGTATCTTTGTAGTATGTGTAGTATTTGTGTAGTGTTTGTAGTATCTTTGTAGTATGTGTAGTATTTGTGTAGTATCTATGTAGTATCTGTGTGGTATGTGTGTAGTATGTGTAGTAGTTGTGTAGTATGTGTGTAGTATGTGTAGTATCTGTGTAGTATTTGTGTGGTATGTGTGTGTGGTATGTGTGTAGTATGTGTAGTAGTTGTGTAGTATGTGTGTAGTATGTGTAGTATCTGTGTAGTATCTGTGTAGTATTTGTGTAGTATGTGTGTGTGGTATGTGTGTGCTATGTGTGTAGTATTTGTGTAGTATGTGTGTAGTATGTGTAGTATTTGTGTGCTATGTGTGTGTAGTATGTGTAGTATTTGTGTAGTATGTGTGTGTGGTATGTGTGTAGTATGTGTAGTATTTGTGTGCTATGTGTGTGTAGTATGTGTAGTATTTGTGTAGTATGTGTGTGTGGTATGTGTGTAGTATGTGTAGTATTTGTGTAGTATGTGTGTAGTATGTGTAGTATTTGTGTAGTATGTGTGTGTGGTATGTGTGTAGTATGTGTAGTATTTGTGTGGTATGTGTGTAGTATGTGTAGTATTTGTGTAGTATGTGTGTGTAGTATGTGTGTAGTATGTGTGTAGTATTTGTGCTGGGCTGCTCTCTGAGTCGGACGGATGGGTGAATTCATGACCGGCCGCAGCGCCGCAGGGTTATATATGTATATAGGTAGTGTATGCAGTATGTGTAGTTCGTGTGTAGTACGTGTGTAGTATGTGTGTAGAACGTGTGTAGTATTTGTGTAGTATCTGCTGGGCTGCTCTCTGAGCCGGACGGACGGGTGAATTCATGACCGGCCGCAGCGCCGCAGGGTTGCCTGGATTTCAGTTCCGCTGCTTGTTCTTATTTGCTCTCATTAGCATCAGGTCACACAGCATCACCTTGTTGTGTCTGCCACCTCTATTTGTGTACCTGCACACCTGTGCCCAGCGCTGACGAACACTCGGCCCGCTGCAAACAGCGCCGGGCACCAACGCATCCAGAATCAATAACATCGTCATTTCAGAGCTCAGCGCAAAAAATCTAGTGTAGCTCATGCTTTTTTACATGTATTACATTTGTATTCATGTTTTTTTGGACTGTTTACTTTACTTTTTTATATTCCACTTTCTTATTATTATTTTTTTTATCATTTAACTGTAAGTTTTTTTGCCTAATTTTAGTTTTCTCGACTGATTTCAAATTTTGAATTAAATATATGCGTTTTTCACTGTTCACAATCCTACTTATCTTACTTTTACCTTTTTTATCTTCTTATGTTACCTTTTGTATTTTATTCATTTTAACCATAATTTGGTCAGTAAAGCTTAATTTTGTTTAGTTATGCTATTTTTCACAAATAACAGTACTTATGACAGTAATGGCAGTAATGTCTTCATTAATTATACATTCATACTAGTTATACTAGTTATTACTAAATTGTAATGCTTAGTAATGTTATAAATATTAATAAATTGAGACAGATTTAAATTACCTTTAATGGCTAATAATCTTAGTTGAGACGTTCTGTAGTAAGTACTGTTAATTAATGTACCTTATTGTAAAGTGTAACTGTTCGGCTGCATTGAAAGTACTTTACATCTGAATAAAAATTGATTGATTGATTGATTGGTCAACTGATTGAATGGTTGATTGGTTAATTTATTGACTCACTAATGCCAGGGCTCCCTCAAACAGCTTTGCGCTTAATATTCTCACGCCTTTTTCACCCAGTTTATTTGGAAAGATAAGAAAGATAGCGAGAGATTCAGAGATTTGTTGTAATTTAAATGAGTTTCAGGTATAAAGATGGCGCGCGGCACTCGTGTACCTGCAGGAGAAATCCTCCCAGAGTTTACTAATGACCCCTCCAGGACCCGAGAGAGAACAGGAGAGCGGCGTGATGGATCTGTCTGCGGCGTGACCTTGTGGTGGTCTGTTCTAAACCCTCCAGAGTGGGAGGTGGGCTGCAGATACTTCACGGTGTCCGAGGATTTATCACACTACTCACTATTCCACCTGAGCTTTAACCGCGGGGGAGGAGCTTCAGCGCTGGAGCTGACCAGCCTCGAAGTGAGGAGCCAGGTTCATCAGGCAAGGTCCTTATTATATACTGTATAAATATATATATATAGAGAGAGAGAGAGAGAGAGAGAGAGAGAGGTTATTCAAACAGCCTGGTCTCCAGAGAAATTCACACATATGTTCATAATTCATACAGTCTGTACTAATTATAGCTCATCCCTGCTACATACAGTATACACAAGTTACTGATGCAACACAGATATGCAAAAAACTAACTTTAAAAATCTCCTTCTGCTAAAATCCTCTTGTTCTTGTTGTTTGTGAAATACAGCAGGTCTCTGAGTTGTTTATGATGCTGCACATGATGAAACTCTTCCTCTTCCTCTTCCTCATTCTCTGCAGCAGCTAGTAAAAGAAAATATTCAGAGAAAAACGAGTCGATCAGGAAAAGCACCGTGTCTACATCAACCCGTGAATTAGTATTCATTGCCCCCGCCCACAGGCAGAGCTGAAGCCGGGCAGCGACGCCGTCTCGTCAGATAGGAGATAACTAACAGCACTAGGAACAGCATGCAGTTCATTCCTGTGTTATTTGTGCGAATAACACATCAGTGTTTATATACTTTACCCAGTAATTCAGAGCTAAGAAACAAATGGTTAGAATTAGTCTATGGATGAAAAACACCACCAGCCAAGAGCAAGTGAGATAGGTAGGTGTAAAACAGTTTTGGGGTTGATTTTTACATTCTAGACCTGGACTACTCACCTCTGTGTGTAAGTAACTATAGGTTTAAATAGGATCTCCAGTGGATTTGGTGTTTTACAGAGACTCTAAGACTAGGTCAGTATAGGCTGAATTGCACTTAGCAGGGCATTATTACACATGTTGTAAAATAACATTATATGACATTGCAAATCCTATCGTTTCTCCCCCCACCCACTTCTCCAGTGGACTAAAGCAGTGTTATACTGGATCACCGGAGCACTTTTTTTTTTTTTTTTTAATCCAGCTCATATCCTCTTGAGACCCTGCGTCCTCATATGGGGATGTTACTGCTTCTCTGCATCATGACACTACCTGTACCATCTAGTGGTCAAATGCCAACATTACACTCAATTAAAATATTAAAATAAACTAAATTAAATTATTTGTCCCCATTTGAGGATATATTGAGGACATTTTTGCAGAAATTGCTTCTTTTACAAAGACAAAGTATTTTTTTATGAATAAATGAATGAAATGATTATGTATTCAGAACTTTTCTCTGTAGATTGATTGAGCAATTCCATTTGCCTTGATTTTACTCTGAGTGAATAATTGCTGTTTGCTGTTGTTTTTCTGTAATCAAGTTTTTATTGAAAGTTTTATAGATAATAGATCAGTAACAATATAGTGCATTACAAAAACGGACAAAGTGTTTCTATCTCTTTTAAATCCCCTCCACCTTACTCACACCCATCCCTCCCCACCTGTTTGCTGTTGTTTTTCTATTTTACTCTGATAAAAACGTTCATACAGTGAGGAACAGCAGTAGGAGCTCCTCAGATAAAGTGCTGTTCCCGTACCCTTTATTTCTCTTAACTAATCACAAGCTAAAGCTGCGTCTCAGGAGGATATAGACATATAGACATATTAAAATAATTAAAAAACGATAGAGTGAAACCCTTAACCTCATTGGGAATCTTTGGGATGTGTTCCAAATCTCCAAATTTGTGATCAATACAAGATCTTAAAGAGAATTAACGCAGAACCGGACAGAAATAAATGGTGTTATCAAATCGTTATCAAAGCTAAACACACTCACAAGATAAGACCACAGTGTATACAGGTTTTTTCAATTGTTCCATTGAGGAAACACTTAATGACCAGTTTACATACTGATATTGTGCTATTGTATCTCAGTGAATTGTTCTTTACAGAACCCAAAAGCTTTATTATCAGCTTTTTTATTTTTAGAGTGCGCTGGAATCAGAACGTGTGGTCCAGTTTGATACTGGACAGAGCGAGAGAGATATATTTAGACATGTAAATGTTTAGTTTGCTCCAGTTTAGGACGTTTGGCAGCACTTTCCTCAGTACTACAGCTGACGACAGTTCTGGAGCTCCACCAAAATAAACATGACAGAGTCACAAAAGATGAAAAGAGGTCAAACTTCTGCAGAGAGGAAGATATACTGATTATCTAAAGGATTTTAAGAGAAACGCAGCATGAGATATTTAGATACAGATTAAATATTAAACGCTAGTTTTAATATATTGGGAACTCATGCACTTTAATTATACCAAATTAAACTGAAATGACATGTACAAAACCAAATCAGTGTTAACTTGTGGTTTCTGAGTCTAGTAACTCTGATTAACTTATCCTGTACAACAGAGGAAACTCGCTCTTTCTTTCCTGGGGCGACCCTGATGAGTGCCAGTTTCACCATCATAATTACATGACAGGGTAAAGTTGTAATTGGTATAAGTGAATATAGTAACTCTGTATTGTAGGAGAGAAGAGGGCGGAGCTTCTTCTGGTCATGGTGAACATAAGGCTTGTGTTGTGTACAGTGGTAAAGTTGTAGTAAAGTGGTATTAGTGAATATAGTAACTCTGTATTGTAGTAGAGAAGTGGGCGGAGCTTCTTCTGGTCAGTTGTAAAATAAGGCTTTTGTTGTGTGCAGTAGTAAAGCTGTAGTAAAGTGGTATTAGTGAATATAGTAACTCTGTATTGTAATAGAGAAGTGGGCGGAGCTTCTACTGGTGATGGTGAACATAAGGCTTGTGTTGTGTACAGTAGTAAAGTTGTAGTAAAGTAGTATTAGTGAATATAGTACCTTGGTATTGTAGTAGAGAAGTGGGCGGAGCTTCTGGTCATGGTGAACATAAGGCTTGTGTTGTGTACAGTAATAAAGTTGTAGTAAAGTGGTATTAGTGAATATAGTAACTGTATTGTAGTGGAGAAGTGGGCGGAGCTTCTTCTGGTCATGGTGAACATAAGGCTTGTGTTGTGTACAGTAGTAAAGTTGTAGTAAAGTGGTATTAGTGAATATAGTAACTCTGTATTGTAGTAGAGAAGTGGGCGGAGCTTCTTCTGATCAGTTGTAAACGTAAGGCTTGTGTTGTGTACAGTAGTAAAGCTGTAGTAAAGTGGTATTAATGAATATAGTAACTCTGTATTGTAATAGAGAAGTGGGCGGAGCTTCTACTGGTGATGGTGAACATAAGGCTTGTGTTGTGTACAGTAGTAAAGTTGTAGTAAAGTTGTATTAGTGAATATAGTAACTCGGTATTGTAGTAGAGAAGTGGGCGGAGCTTCTGGTCATGGTGAACATAAGGCTTGTGTTGTGTACAGTAGTAAAGTTGTAGTAAAGTGGTATTAGTAAATATAGTAACTCTGTATTGTAGTAGAGAAGTGGGCGGAGCTTCTTCTGGTCAGGCTGAACATAAGGCTTGTGTTGTGTACAGTAGTAAAAGGTGTAGTAAAGTGGTATTAGTGAATATAGTAACTCTGTATTGTAGTACAGAAGTGGGCGGAGCTTCTTCTGGTCATGGTGAACATAAGGCTTGTGTTGTGTACAGTAGTAAAGTTGTAGTAAAGTGGTATTAGTGAATATAGTAACTGTATTGTAGTAGAGAAGTGGGCGGAGCTTCTTCTGATCAGTTGTAAACGTAAGGCTTGTGTTGTGTACAGTAGTAAAGTTGTAGTAAAGTGGTATTAGTGAATATAGTAACTCGGTATTGTAGTAGAGAAGTGGGCGGAGCTTCTGGTCATGGTGAACATAAGGCTTGTGTTGTGTACAGTAATAAAGCTGTAGTAAAGTGGTATTAGTGAATATAGTAACTCTGTATTGTAGTAGAGAAGTGGGCGGAGCTTCTACTGGTCATGGTGAACATAAGGCTTGTGTTGTGTACAGTAGTAAAGTTGTAGTAAAGTTGTATTAGTGAATATAGTAACTCTGTATTGTAGAGAGGTGTGTCCCATCACATCTGAAAAAGAACAGACAACGTCAGTAAAAGAACATCATACTGAACAGTGTAAAACATGGTGGTGGTAGTGTTGTGTGATGATCTGACGCTGCTGGAAAAAAACATTGCTGTTAAAGATGGAAGCAGGAATTCTGCTGTTTTCTACCAGAAAATCCTGATAAAGAATATTCAACCATCAGTTTGTGACCTTAAACTCAGGAGTTCTTTACTTGGGCTCTGCCGCAGGACAATGACCCAAAGCACACCAGCCAGTCCACCTCTAAAAGCCTTAAAGAAACTAAATGATATAAAGGTTTTGGAGGGTCTAGTTAAAGTCTGATTGATTGAGATGCTGTAAATCAGGGGTGTCCAAACTACGGTCCTTTTTTGGAGCGGCCCGCAAGGTATTTTAGAAATAGAATGAAAGTTGGTCTGCTGTTAAGCAGGTTTTTATAATGTGAGATTTAAAGTTTGAACGCTAGGTGTCAGAAACGGGCCAAAGAGTCTAAAAGTGGAGAGAGTGCACATTTCTAGCGCAGAAAAACAAGGCAAAAGAGTCTAAAAGCGGAGAGGGTGCGCATTTCTAGCACAGAAAAACAGGGCAAAGAGTCTAAAAGCGGAAAGAGTGCGCATTTCTAGCACAGAAAAACGGGCCAAAGAGTCTAAAAGCGGAGAGAGTGCGCATTTCTAGCACAGAAAAACGGGCCAAAGAGTCTAAAAGCGGAGAGAGTGCGCATTTCTAGCACAGAAAAACGGGCCAAAGAGTCTAAAAGCGGAGAGAGTGCGCATTTCTAGCACAGAAAAACGGGCCAAAGAGTCTAAAAGCGGAGAGAGTGCGCATTTCTAGCACAGAAAAACGGGCCAAAGAGTCTTAAAGTTGCTGCAATTAAGAAGTTTAATATTAAGAGACATCATGAAATGAAACATCAATTTGAAAAATCTTAGTTTACACAACACTGCCAAAGATAGAGATAGTGAGTCAAGTAAAATGGTGTGTAAATGAAAATAATCAGGAAAATGTATTATTTAAAGTGGTATATTTCATTATTTGTTTTATTACAGAGTCTGTGGCCTGAGACTATAAATATATTTCTCCTTCTGGCCCCTAACAAAAAAAGTTTGGACACCCCTGCTGTAGATGATCTTAACAGGAGGTTTATGCTGGAAAATGCTCCAATGTATCTGAATTAAAACTTTTAATTCTGTGAAGAAGAGAAGAGTGGAACTAAATTCCTCCACAGAGATGAGAAAGACTTGTTACCAGTTACCTTTAATAAATAAAATTATCATTTAAAAAGTGTTTTTTTTTATATTTATTCAGTTTATAATTGTTTGATGCTAAAGTTTGATTGGTAGTCTGAAAAATGTAAGTATGATGAAAAAGTAAAAAACAAAGAAATCTATATGGTGGCAAATGCTTTTTCACAGCACTATGGGATCACTTTAGTGATGTTCACTACTGTCATGTCATGTCATGTCATGTCATGTCGTTAGGATAATGCTGTATGTTAAGGATGATCCATGGGCTGATTTACAGCAGCAGAGGGAAAAAGTACTAATTGCAGATGTTGGGCTTTGGTGTAAATCTATACCATTATCTCCAGCCTCTCACCGCCTCTCTCTTTAGCCCAGTACAGACCAATCAATGCAGAGCGCACTACTACAAGCCCCCTGGCCCCGCCCCCTCCGCCGGATCAATGGGGATTTGGGGTCTTGGGTGGGCAGCGCTCGGCTCGATTAGCTCCCGCCGCCTGATTGAGTTTCACCATCTGCATCCCTAAAAGCTGCAGAGTAAATATCAGCGGCTCGCGCTCACTCTACACCATCTCCTTCAATTGCCCCAATATGGGGTGGTATTTGGCAGCGGCTCGGCGGATTTGTAAAAGGGCTTAGAGGAGATGCTGTAGTGCGGTTCAGACCAGCAGGCCTCTTATGCAGCATGACGGATATGAAATATTGAATGAGGCAGAGCGAGGTAAGCGAAAGAACGCGTGCGCGAGAGAGAGAGAGAGAGAGAGAGAGAGAGAGAGAGAGAGAGAGAGAGATGCGACCAATTCCAATCGTTTCGCTTAAAAAAAAAAAACAGAAAAACGAAACGTAACTGAAACATCATTCTGATGGAACGTTTATAGAGCTTTACAGAGAAAACTGATATAGATAGATAGAACTGATATAGATGGATGGATGGATGGATGGATGGATAGAAAGGTAACACTTTACTTGGATGGTCCATTTAATGGCCTTGTTGATGCTCAACTGACATTCAACTACCACTGAATTAAATGTCCATTAAATTTAACTTAACCCTATGTTGAATGTAAATGATTTAAAATAGAACCTAACCCTAACCTTAACCCTTAATCAACCCTAAAATCTAACCCTACACCTAACCCTAACCTTAACCCCTAATCAACCATAAAAATCTAACTCTACACCTAACCCTAACCTTAACCCCTAATCAACCCTAAAATCTAACCCTACACCTAACCCTAACCTTAACCCTTAATCAACCCTAAAATCAAACCCTACACCTAACCCTAACCTTAACCCTTAGTTAACCATAAAATCTAACCCTACACCTAACCCTAACCTTAACCCTTAACCAACCATAAAATCAAACCCTACACCTAACCCTAACCTTAACCCTTAACCAACCATAAAATCTAACTCTACACCTAACCCTAACCTTAACCCTTAATCAAACCTAAAATCAAACCCTAACCTTAACCCTTAATCAACCCTAAAATCAAACCCTACACCTAACCCTAACCTTAACCCTTAACCAACCATAAAATCTAACCCTACACCTAACCCTAACCTTAACCCTTAATCAACCCTAAAATCAAACCCTACACCTAACCCTAACCTTAACCCTTAACCAACCATAAAATCTAACCCTACACCTAACCCTAACCTTAACCCTTAATCAACCATAAAAATCTAACTCTACACCTAACCCTAACCTTAACCCTTAATCCACCCTAAAATCAAACCCTACACCTAACCCTAACCTTAACCCTTAATCAACCCTAAAATCAAACCCTAACCTTAACCCTTAATCAACCCTAAAATCAAACCCTAACCTTAACCCTTAATCAACCCTAAAATCTAACCCTACACCTAACCTTAACCTTAACCCTTAATCAACCCTAAAATCAAACCCTACACTTAACCCTAACCTTAACGTAAACTTAAAACCTAACCCTAAACCCAATCCTAAAATATTAAGATAAGGGTTTGGATTAGAGTTGAATGTTGGGTTTTATTCAATAGAGAATCATTTACTTTCACTTTTCAGTTCAATTGCATTTAATAGACATGTAGTTGAATGTTAGTTGAAAGTCAGTTAAGCATCAAAGAGGCCATCAAATGGACCATCCAAGTAAAGTGTTACCGATAGATAGATAGATAGATAGATAGATAGATAGATAGATAGATAGATAGATAGATAGATAGATAGATAGATAGATAGATAGATAGATAGATAGATAGATATAGCAGGTATCAGCAGATATGACAATATTGAACATAAACCTGTGCACATGTTGTATTTAAGTTAAATGCGTAGTGTAGTGATCAGGTGCAAATGTACAGGATGTACAGTAAAGTGTCCAGGAGTGCAAATGTATTCTTCTTCTTATTATTATTGAATCATTAACACTGATCTTAACTGAGGTGAGTGAGATCCTGCAGTTCTTTAAATGTTGTTCTGGGTTCTTTTGGGATCTCCTGGATGAGTTCTTCATGCCCTTTTGGAGTAATTTTGTTCGGTCGGCCGGTCACTCCTGGGAAGGTTCACCAGTGTGTCATTTGCGTTTTCTCCATTAGTGAATAATAGTGACTCACTGTGGTTCTCAAAATCACTGTGAGTCCCAAAGCTTTAGAAATAAATGTATTTATAACCTTTTCTAGAGTGATAGATGATCAATAGGTTAATAAATTTGTTTTTTCTCATCTGTTGTTGAGTTTCTTTAGATGGGGGTATAATCATAATAATAATGTGCTGCTTTTAAATGAGATCTTTTATCTGCTTATCATGTTATCAGACAGATTCTATTTTTTAAGTGATTTCTTGATTTTACAAGTCTGGAAGTAATCAGGTCCCCAAATATGGTATAGTAGGTGTGAAAGTCTAATGTGGAAAGCTTATAATTATCATTTAAAGACTAATATATAATATATATACAGATCCCAGTAAAGAAGAGAGTTGGGATGATGGAGGTGTCAAAATTTCATTCTAATAATAATAAAAAATATCTAATTTATATTTTACAAATGTCATGTTTACAAGACCATCATAAAACATTCACCCAACAGATGGGATCTAATGCAGGGAGTGAAATGATGCTTAAGAATTACGTGTTTAATTGTGGAACACTTGACACACATACTGACATAATAATGCGCATAAATGAGCAATGTTCACATACATCATTAGCTTGTGTTTGTTTACATTTGTGGCATTTAGCTGATGCTCTTATCCAGAGCATATTACATTTAAACGATGTTAGACAGATTAAATCAAATTATTATTTTTTATTATTGTTCATACGGCACCTTCTACAACTCTACAACTATATCATCCAAAAAAATGCAGTTAAATTGAATTTAAAACATGATTTGACTCTTTTTGTGATTTGTTCACTGAAATACAAATTTAGTAAAATTCTGATTAATATTATTACATATATTATTGTATTTTAATACTGTAGTATACAAGTCAAAGGATTGGACACATCTTTTCATTCAATGTTTTAATTATTTCCCTACATAGCAAATGAGTAGTGAAGTGAAGGAACACATAAGGGATCATGTAGTAAGTTAAAAACAGTGTTAAAGAAACTAAAATACTCTGTGAAGTATTTAGATGATCTTATCTGGGGAGCTGTTTGTTAACTTTTAGCAGTTTCTGAGGCTGAAAACTCTGATTAACTTATCCTGTACAACAGAGGAAACTCCTGCTCTTCTATCATTCCCTGGGGCAGAGTCCTGATGAGTGCCAATTCCATCATTATAATGTTTTTGATGATCATTGCAGCGACTGCACTTGAGGATACTTTACATTTTTTTTCTTTTCAGACTGACTGACCTTCATTTTTTATACAGCTCTGTAAAAAAATAAAATACCATTTAAAAATGATGAGTTTCTTTGATTTTACCAAATTGAAAACCTCTGGAATATAATCAAGAGGAAGATGGATGATCACAAACCATCAAACCACCAAACTGAACTGCTTGAATTTTTACACCAGGAGTAAAGCAGCATAAAGTTATCCAAAAGCAGTGTGTAAGACTGGTGGAGGAGAACAAGATGCCAAGATGCATGAAATTAAAACTGTGATTAAAAACAAACCAGGGTTATTCCACCAAATATTGATTATTTCTGAACTCTTAAAACTTTATGAATATGAACTTGTTTTCTTTGCATTATTTGAGATCTGAAATTTCTGCATCTTTTTTGTTATTTCAGTCATTTCTCATATTCTGTAAATAAATGCTCTAAATGAGAATATTTTTATTTGGAATTTGGGAGAAATGTTGTCTGTAGTTTATAGAATAAAACAACAATGTTCATTTTACTCAAACATAAACCTATAAATAGCAAAAATTGATTTAGAAACGGAAGTGCTCTCTTCATTATTTCCAAAGCTGTATACCATCTCTACCTCTTCACTACACAGTTTTAATGTACGATGCAGAGGGTTTTACATTAGATGTTGGAACATTACACTGAGGATTTGATTGGATTCGGCCACAAGAGCAATAAAGAGGTCAGATACTAATGCTGGACAATTAGTTCTATCCAGATCCCAGAGGTATCAGCTGGAGCTCCAGCTCTGCACGGCTCAGTGCTGGGGGGGTTATACCCCTCTAGCTGGCAGAGAGTCGTATTGACCACAGGCTTCTGTTCAGGCGCTTCAGAGAGCTTCATTCACATTAACCTAGTTTCTGTAACACTTTACAATAAGGGTACATTAATTAACATTAATTACAACAACATTTCTCAGCTAATTATTCACACTAGTTAAGACTTTATCAGTAATTATACATATTTAGCTATTGTCTCAATTAATGATTATTTAGACCAGGGGTGTCCAAACTTTTTTTGTTAGGGGCCAGAAGGAGAAATATATTTGAAGTCACGGGCCACAGACTCTGTAATAAACCAAATAATGAAATATACCACTTTAAATAATACTTTTTCCTGATTACTTTCATTTACACACCATTTTACTTGACTTACTATCTTTATCTTTGACAGTGCTGTGTAAACTAAGATTTTTCAAATTGATGTTTCATTTCATGATGTTTCTTAATATTAAACTCCTTAATTACGGCAACTTTTAGACTCTTTGGTCCGTTTTTTTTTTGCACTAGAAATGCGCACCCTCTCCGCTTTTAGACTCTTTGGCCCGTTTCTGACACCTAGCGTTCAAACTTTGAATCTCACATTATACAAACTTGCTTAACAGCGGGCCAACTTTCATTCTATTTCTAAAATAGTGAGTTAAGACATTAGATAACAATGTTTTACTCTCATAAGTGTAACCAACATACTTTTTCATGTCACACTTCAGATTTTAAGTTGATTACAATTTTGAAAACCATGTGTAATTTTTCGTTTCACTTCATAATTGTGCTACTTTGTTTTGGTCTATCACTTAAAGCTCCACTAGGTAGGATTTCCTTGATTTTTGATCTTTTTAAAGAAGTAAAATTACAGCTTGAAACTCACTGCAGCGCTGCATTGAGGTGTAATAGGAGGAATAGCGGTGCTCTCGTGTCTGTGCCGGAGCTCCTCTGAGCTCAAACCAGACTCTGTAAGTTTTCCGAGGCGGCCGCGACCAACGCTCGCGAGAACTGCGACCTGCTTTCCGACCTTTAGTTCTAACAGTTCTACAAGGACTACTGGTTCATTCTTTACAAACTAACATACAGACACTCTGGCAGAAGCTGGAAAGAGACCGAATATGTCTGTGAAAGACAGAAAACGAGAAAGAGAAACTAATCCGCCTGAAACATTTATTACACTCTGCAACCGTATGGGGAGCCCACGAGCACAAAATCTCAATCCTACCTAGTGGAGCTTTAAGGCTGATGTCTGTAAGTTGTGGGATTTGGGGGATTTAGTGCCTCTCTGGTGAGAATGGGTAATTGCACCGAGCATGCTGAAGAATCATTTTAAACTGGGTGGGTGTGATTCGGTCTCCTTTCAGAGCGGATGAATCTGAATCCAGGTTATGTTCAGAGAGAGAGAAAGAGAGCTCAGTCAGAAACTTCACTCCTTCGTTTCTTTGGTTTCACTATGAGTGAATGATCTACTGAGCTCTGAGTTTCCTCTTCTGAAGTCTCCATTGCTCCACCAGCCGCTCGCGTTCAGTAAAACTGAGCCGGATCCTCTTTTAGAGGCTGTACGTGTGACGTAAGTACGTTGTAAGGACGTGTGACGTGACCAGAAGAAGAACTCCGACTCCCAAGTCTTTAGAATTAATATATCAGGTTTAGCAGGGATTGTCGTTCCAAGACCCTGATACCATTAAACACTATATTTTATCCTTTATACATTTAGAAATTCTTCTGCTTTCAGTTTAGAAAAATATCAATAAAACATTTAAGCTTATGGTTGAAACGTGAAAAATGTGAAAAAGTTCAAGGGTTATGAATACTTTTGTAGGCCACTTTATTGACTATGATGAAGGTTGTGTGTGTAGTAAATATGTGTAAATGTGTGGAGAGTAGCGTTGCGAGGGGATGAATATGAGACTAATCTTCTTTTGGGTTTCTGCATTTGTCTCACATCTCCGAGCGCCACCACACATCACACTCCGAGCTTCTGCTTTCATCTCACACATAGCCCACACACTTTTACACTGAAAGCCACAGATGATAATGTTCCTCTTTCATCCATCTCTCTCTCTTTCCCTCTCTCTCTCTTTCTCCTCCAGTCTTTCTGCCTTCCAACAAAATTCACGCTTTCTCTCAGAATCAGCATTTTGTTCAAATGCAGCGTCTGAAGCTCCACCATTGTCTTTACCGTATTTTCAGGACTATAAAAGGGCTCTTAAAATTTTCCCAAAAATCATCAGAGCTCCTTATAATCCGGTGCTCCTTATGTATGAATTCTACCAGTCAGGTATTAAGTCCTGTAGCCTGCTGCTAACCCTGGCTAGCACTGCTGGAGCAGCATAAGCACTAGCCGCTAACTGCTATAAGCTCTAGCTCTTCTGTCGTTCAGAGGTGAGTATATTGGATTGTAGCCTGCTGTTAACCCCAGCTAGCACTGCTGTAGCAGCATTAGCATTAGCCGTGTTTAACTTTAAAAGAAAGTCTTTTTAAATTACAGTTTTGTTTACTGAGCTTAGCTTTACTTAACTTTATTAGCTAACCCCCCCTCCCCACCACCCAGCGGCAGGAGCTGCTGAATTAGAAGTTCCTTACAGTGTCTCTATAAAGGTTGATTAATTGATTGATTGATTGATTGATTGATTGAAAGAATGGACAATAATAATGAATTGCTGCACCACCTGCTCCCTTTCTAAAGAAGTATGATAATACCTGGAGCAGCTAGGTTAAATTCTAAAGTTAAAAATGAAATACAAGTTATTACTTTTTAAGTCCAGGTAAATGCAAGAAACTCTGTACTTTGATTTTGATGAATATTGATTATATATTAGTAAATGATAATTTTCTGCAGATGTATCTGATAAGTCTGGTCTTTACTCTGCGCTTCTCCTTTAAGAATAAATAGAGTAAATGAAACTATGCCTGCAGTTTAAATGGGTTAATGGCTCTGTTTCTCCTGTGCATTCATTCATTCTTTCCAGCCGTGCCCTCCTTCCTTCCCTCCTTCCTTTCTTTCCTCTCTCTCTCTCTCTCTCTCTCTCTCTCTCTCTCTCTCTCTCTCTCTCTTTACCACACCATCTCTATTTCTCTACCACTCTTTACCTCTCTCTCTCTCTCTCTACCTCTATCACTACATCTTTTTTTCTCTACCATTCTTAACCTCTTTCTCTCTCTCTCTATCACTCTTTACCTCTCTTTCACTCCATCTCGATTTCTCTACCTCTCTCTCTCTCTACCTCCATCACTCCACCTCTATTTTTCTAACATTCTTTACCTCTCTCTCTTTCTTTCTTTCTCTCTCTCTCTCTCTAATCATGCTGTCTCTATTTCTCTACCACTCTTTATCTCTCTCTCTTTCCTTCTCTGTCACTCCATCTCTCTCTAACAGTATTTACCGCTGTCTTTCCCTCTCTATCACTCCATCTCTATTTCTCTACCGCTTTTTACGTCTTTCTCTCTCTCTCTCTCTCCCATTCCATTATGCCATTGCCATATTTCTCCACCACTTTATACCTTTCTCTTTCTCTCTCTTTCTCTATCTCTCTCTAACAGTATTTACCGCTGTCTTTCCCTCTCTATCACTCCCTCTATTTCTCTACCACTCTTTACCTCTCTCTCTCCCCCTCTTTCACTCTGTCTCTTTTTTCTTTACCACTTTTCATCTCTCCTTTAGCTCTACCTCTCCATCACTCCATCTCTATATCACTCTTTACTTCTTTCTCTACCTCTCCATCAGTCCATCTCTATTTCTATATCACTCTTTACCTCTTTCTCTACCTCTCCGTCACTCCATCTCTTTTACTTTATCACTCTTTACCTCTCTCTACCTCTCCATTACTCGATCTCTATTTCTATATCACTCTTTACCTCACTCTCTCTCTACCTTTATGGCTCCCTCTCTATTGTTCCACCACTCTTTACCTCTTTCTCTTTGTCTCTACCTTTCCCACTCTGTACCTCTTTTTTTCTCTCTCTCTATCACTCCGTCTCTTTAACTCTCTATTACTCAGTCTCTATTTCTCTACCACTCTTTACCCTTTTCTCCCTCTCTCTCGATTTCTCTCTCTTTACCTCCATCACTCAATCTATTTCTCTCTCTCCCTCTCACTCCCTTTGTCTCTCTCTCTCCCTCTCTTTCTGAGTGGTGGTGTTCTCTCTAAAGGACGTGGTGATCAGTGATCAGGTCAGTGGTGGGCTCGATCGTGCAGTCGGTCGTGTCCGTGGTGATCTGTGTGATCTGAACCTGGTCCAGGTGAGTGCTCTTATCACCTGGCCTTATCACCTGGTCGAGGAGTGAAGAGCATGACCGCTGGTGACAGTGATCCACAGCGAGCCTGGAGCCTCTTCACACGCACTTCAGGGGCCAGGAGTTCCCGCGGCTCAGTGTGCACACTGAAGATATGCTTGTGTACATGCACTAGTGCACATTAGTGAGTCAGTGGGGGTCAGCGCCTGTATAATAACAGTCCCTGAAGAGCCGACGCAGGTGAGGAGCTGCTGGTCTGATGATCTGGAGAGCCGCCGCATATCTGTAGAACATCCTGCAGATACATGTGTTGTTGCTTCTTATAGCAGGACTTCCAACTATTATTTTTAAAGAGTAGACAGGGCAGGGTTAAACAAAAGGACGACAGACAGGAAACACCTGGAGAAGTAACAAGGGGGAGGGGTTACAAATGAGACAGGCGGGGCTAGAGTGGAGACAGCATAATTACAAAACAAGCCCATGTGTTTACAGAGGACCTGGCTAAGAACACAAGAGAGGAGAAGAGAGAACTGGAGTCAAAAGTACCAAAAAAAAGGAAAAACACAAGACATGGTCTAAGGTGTGAAAACATATAATATTATATTATAAATATTATTATTATTATTATTTAATTATTTTATTTATTTATCATAATAATGTCATATTCAGGCATAACTCTTTGATAAACTTTGATAAAATAAAGGCGCAGTACTAAGAGTAGTCAGACAGCGCAGGGTAAAAACTATGGAGTGAATTTTGTGCCAAAAGTTTTACACAAAAAAAATAAATCCGCAATCAAAATGTTAGGAATCAAAAGCAAAAATTATATGTTACAAATTCAAAAGAGAAAAAATATATAGCAAATATATATTTTTAAATATACTTGGTTATTTTATTATCCTTTGCAGTTATTTGAAAATTATTTCAGTTTGGTCTTTGCTTTTATTTTTGTGTTTTTGTGAATTTTCTGTGGATTTTTTGGATTTTTCTGTTAAAGACTTTTGCTTCTGGAATCCCTCTTTTGCTTCTGCTTCAGTTTTTTGCTTCTGAGTTTTGGCACAGTTTTCACGGGTGGGCGGGGCTTAGAAGAAGGGGTTCCCCTTGAATCTCCATTGGTCAGCTGGTTCTGGACTGGCGGGTTCCCTGAACCCTCGTCTGAGACTGACCACGCCCCCAAACACCCGCCAGCTTCAAGCGTCCTTCCAAACACGGAGTGAACAGCAGCTTCCAGCAAACAGCAGCAGCAGCAGATACTTTTACAATTAAATATTATACAAACGTTATGTTTAATGTTATATTATGTTATATTATTCTCTGTTTCACTCCATTTAAAAGCTCACATTAGCAAGATGTGCTAAATATTCACGCGCAAATTATGATAGTTACCTAGTCAATGAGCTAGTGAGTTAGCTAGTTACCTAATCAGTGAACTAGTCAGTTATCTTAGTCAATGAGCTAGTGAGTTAGCTAGTTACCTACTCAGTGAACTAGTCAGTTATCTTAGTCAATGAGCTAGTGAGTTATCTAGCCAGTGAACTAGTGAGTTAGTTACCTACTCAGTAAGCTAGTGAATTACTTAGTCAGTGAACTAGTGAGTTACCTACTCAGTGAGCTAATGAGTTAGCAGGTTACTTACTCAGTGAGCAAGTGAGTTACCTAGTCAGTGAACCAGTGAGTTACATAGTAAGTGTGCTACTGAGTTAGCTACTTACCTACTCAATGAGCTAATGAATTAGAATGCTACCTAGTCAGTGAACTAGTGAGTTACATAGTCAGAGAACTAGTGAGTTAGCTAGTCAGTGAACTAGTGGGTTAGATATTCAGTGAACTAGTGAGTTACCTAGTCAGAGAACTAGTGAGTTAGCTAGTCAGTGAACTAGTGGGTTAGATATTCAGTGAACTAGTGAGTTACCTAGTCAGAGAACTAGTGAGTTAGCTAGTCAGTGAACTAGTGGGTTAGCTATTCAGTGAACTAGTGAGTTACCTAGTCAGAGAACTAGTGAGTTACCTAGTCAGTGAACTAGTGAGTTACCTACTCAGTGAGCTAGTGAGTTACCTAGTCATTGAGCTAGTGAGTTAGGTAGTTACCTACTTTCAGCATGAATATTTAGCACTCTCGCTAATGTGACTTGTGAACATAACGTTTGTATAATATTTAATTGTAAAAGTATCTGCTGCTGCTGCTGTTTGCTGGAAGCTGCTGTTCACTCCGTGTTTGGAAGGACGCTTGAAGCTGGCGGGTGTTTGGGGGCGTGGTCAGTCTCAGACGAGGGTTCAGGGAACCGTCAGTCCAGAACCAGCTGACCAATGGAGATTCAAGGGGAACCCCTTCTTCTAAGCCCCGCCCACCCGTGAAAACTGAGCCAAAACTCAGAAGCAAAAAACTGAAGCAGAAGCAAAAGAGGGATTCCAGAAGCAAAAGTCTTTAACAGAAAAATCCAAAAAATCCACAGAAAATTCACAAAAACACAAAAATAAAAGCAAAGACCAAACTGAAATAATTTTCAAATAACTGCAAAGGATAATAAAATATCCAAGTATAATTAAAAATATATATTTGCTATATATTTTTTCTCTTTTGAATTTGTAACATATAATTTTTGCTTTTGATTCCTAACATTTTGATTGCGGATTTTATTTTTTTGTGTAAAACTTTTGGCACAAAATTCACTCCATAAAAAACTGGTAATATAAAAAAATAGATCATACATAGCAGGGTCGAATAAACAGTCCAGAGATCAGTACATGGTAAGGGCAGCAAAACAAGGAAGGCAAAAATCAGAGTCGAGGTAAACTAAAAAAGTGTAAAACATGGAGAAACAGACAAAGTAGTGAGGAAATGCATTGTAATGCAAGAAGATTGAAAACAATATTCAGCACTGTGGCTGGGCAGTTCTGGGCAGTCTTATATACCTGGCCCACCAGGTGTTAGTACTCAGGCAAATGACTTCCTAAGGGCGTCACATGATCATGAGAGTCACTGAGTGGTGCGTTCTGTGGTCTTGTAGTCTTGTGGCTGGAAATTGCAGTTAAAGCAGGTAGAATGTGGGGGAGACAGGCCCGTTTTTAGTGTCAGGTGTGACAATTAGTCTCTTATCTTCTTTTGATCTGAATTTGTTTTAGTTTCTAAATTTTATTTTTTATTGTTTTATTTTATTTTATTTTATTATTTTATTACTTATTTTTTTCTATTTTGATTATTATTATCTTAGTTTTTTATTATCTTAGTTGTATCTTAGATTCTTATACATTTTATTTTCTTTTTTCTTTTTCTCGATTTTATAATTTTAAATTCATATTTTTAGTGCCAGGCATGATAATCTAATCTTCTTTTGATTTTGATTTCTTATCAAGTTTTATCATCATTATTTTATTTGTATCTAATTTTCTTTTACTCACTGTTATTTAAAATGTTCTTTTAATTTAAAATGATTAAATTCAGTTATTATTTTCTGTGTCATGTCTATCCCTGATCATGTAAATGCATGACTACATTAAATAAAAAATGAGGGTTGCCCTCAATGTACTTCAGAGTCAAAATAAAGGTTGATTGATTATTATTATTATTATTATTATTATTATTATTATTATTATTATTATTATTATTATTATTACAACTACTACTACTACTACTAATACCACCTCGTCCACAGACTTATCATCTGACCGAGGCTGTGGAGATCTTGAAACCAGTGAGCTTGAAACCACTTCCTGTTTACTACAGGGACTATAACTTCCACCAGCACAATGTTCCCACTGAAGATACAGAACGTGTTATTGTGAACACGCATCAACAGGCTTCAGCAGGCATTAGTGAGGTCAGCGTGGGTCAGCGCCATCGTGAACACCTGGGTCCAGATCCAGGTCCGAGTCTGAGTCTCTGAAGGGCCAAACGTGTGCGAGGAGGATGGATGTTGATCTGAGGAGGACGTTACTGATGGCCTCTGGAGCTCTGGAGAGGTATTCTGAGAGCGTGTAGATACCTCACCTCATTCACGGCTCGGCAGGACCCGAGTTATATTATTTTCATTGGGCGGGAGGAGAGCAGAGTGATGGGCGATGTGCGGCGTCTCTATGAAGCCGCGGCGGCCGCCGCACTCCAGCTGATTTATACTGTTTTCCTTCCTTCTCTCTCTCTCTCTCTCTCTCTCTCTTTTCCCTCTCGCTCTCTTCGCAGAGAGAGATCTCCCCGCAGCCCACCCGTGTGATTAATGTTTTTCATTTGATGTCCTCCTTCTCGCCTCCACCGAGTACCAGCAAATAAAACTTCCAGCCAGTGTGCGCAAATTGTCTCTCAAAAGAGCAGTAAAAAGAGTGAGTGAGCGAAAGAGAGAGAGAGAGAGAGAACAGAGCCAACGCTAACGTATCCTCCTGGAACGAGAAGCATTTGCAGAGAGAGAGGAAAACATTTGCTGTGGGGGGGGGGGGGAGCGATTCTCGGCATACGGGACTCCTCCCTGGAGAAATCCCCCTGTTGCTAATATGCAGTTATTGCAATTGCCAACGGCGCTGTCCAAATTAAAGTGCGAACATAGGGAGCACTTCAAACCCCTCCATTCCCACAGATAACAGCGTTTCCCAGGTTCCCTCGCTCTCTCCAACAACTCGCTGCTCTGTTTTACAGCTTTAAAAAAAAAAGTATATATATAATCAATAAATTAGGAGCGATGGTTGGTTTCTGGCTCTCTGTCATGCGTCTGCAGTGAGCGCATCACCTGCTGGATATGACTTTTAGTACCAATAAAAATAAAGAAAATACAAAAAAAAGTTATGTAGGAACTACAAAGTGTGAACTACTTACTACTACTACTACCTGTTTACCGTAACACATCCTGCTGCAGATAACACAGACCTGTAGAGGTATTTTTTATGCACTGGATCTGAACTGTCACTAAACTGTGATACAAATAGAATCAATACATTGAGTCCTGCAATACATTAACATTAATACACTGATTGACAAAAGACAAACCAGGGCAAATTTATTTGTATAAACTTAAAATAAAAAGAGTAGTCAGAAAACACAAAAAAGGGTCGGAAACAACAGAAACGAACAAATGAAAAACGCTTAGTAGAAGTAAACTAGATTCAATACCTGGCGAGGGAAGAAGAGAAATAAGGAGGGGAGGTATTTATACAAGACAGTCCAGGTGTGAGCAATCAGAAGCTCGGAGAGCGTGAACGCTGTTTATCACCAATTACAGAACAAATAATATAAAGTGTAAATTAAAGTGTAAATCAGTTATATAATATCCAGGCTTCTCCTCAGCCTCTTCATAATGCAGAAAGCTGTCATTTGTTTATTAAGAGCAGCTGGATAATCAGGAACTCTCTGATTGGATGCTGCTGTTAAAGGTTTGATGGGACAGTGGAGCTTTTTAAGAGAGTGGCTCCTCAATCAGGAGAGTGCTACAGGAAGTGCCAGGCTTTATTTCAGTCAGGACTAAACCCGGGTCTGAGAGAGCGTCATAAATCATCATCTCCATCTCTCAGCCCGGCGCTGTGAAGCCCATTCATCACCCCACTCTCACCCGAACCGCCCAATCAGCTGCTCTCACTCAGATAATCATGTGTTTCTGTAGGACAGAGAAAGACACAATCTGACCCCAAATCTGATTATAGGAGTTTTGAGTGTTGATAGAGTGTCCAAAACCAACGTTTCACACATTTCCTACTCTATAATCAGGGACAAATCTGAAGACGGACACGCTAGAAGAGAAAATGAGAACAATGGAGAGAGAAATGAGAACAATTTTTTAGGTCGGTCCAAAGTTTATTTTTTTCAGTGAATGCTTTAATATTATTTGGATTACCATTTACTTGGAACAGAAACGATGTGTTTGTGGATCTTCATTGATACTCCACAGAGGAGACCTGAGAACAGGTGGGAAAACAAACACCTCAAAAGAAGTGTAGAAAAAAAGGCGGGAAACGGAACAAAGGAAAAGTCACTCTTGGCAAATACAAACAAAATACAGCTTTCAGCTCAAAATAAACCAAATTAATACAAAATAAAACTCTTTAAACTCCTGAAAAATTAAATTATACAGGTGGTTTTCTTTTCCTATAAACTCTTCTTTAGCTTTATCCTTGTCTTTGATTTCTTTTATTACTTTCTTTTCTTTTCTTTTCTTTCTGCTGTTATCGGTCATCTCTCTACAGAGGTGTGTTGAGGTGTGAGGGTTTGAGGTGTGTTTATATAGAGTGCACAGGTGTGGATGGTTGGTACTGATCACCGCTGAGGATTCTGGGAATCTGAGTTTCAGGACCAAACTCTTCTGGTATAATTAAAGGGTTAAAGTGTGTAAAGTTTAGGTTTATTAATGTGCTGTTTGATGATTAATGCAGATTTTTTGGTTTATGATCTGATTATATAACCTTGTGTTTATGGTGAGTGTGAATTAGATGTGGTGTGTAGAGGATGGGAGTGATGTGAGTGTGAGTGACAGGTCTGTTGAGGGAATCCTTGGGCAGATGTCTCTTTGTCTATCTCTGTCTCTAATTGTGTGTTTGTCTGTCTCTCTGTCTGTCTCTTTCTCTGTCTCTCTGTTTGTCTGTATATCTGTCTGTCTGTCTCTCTGCCTGCCTGAATGTCTGGGTGTCTGTCAGTCTGTCTGTGTGTATGTCTCTCTGCAGTCTGTGTATAGGTCTGTCTTTCTTTCTGTCTGTCTGTTTATCTGTCTCTCTGTGCGTGTGTCTCTAAGCGGTGGTGGGGATGGTGTGTCTGTCTGACTGTCTCTCTGTGAGTGGTGATGGGGATGGTGTTTCTCTCTGTCTGAGTCTCTAAGCAGTGATGGAGGCAGTCTGTCTGCCTGTCTGTGAGTGGTGATAGGGATGGTGTGTCTGTCTGTCTCTGTGAGTCTCTTAGTGGTGACTGGGACAGTGTGTCTCTCTGAGCAGTGATAGGGACAGTCTGTCTGTCTGTGTGTCTCTCTGTGAGTCTCTGAGCAGTGATGGAGGCAGTCTGTCTGTCTCTCACGCTGTCTGTCTCTCTCTCTGTGTGAGTCTCTGAACGGTGATGGGGACAGTGTCTGTGTGTGTGTGTGTGTGTGTGTGTCTCTGAGCGGTGATAGGGACATGGGGACAGTGTGTCTGTCTGTGTCTCTGCATGGTGTTGGGGACAGTAGTGTGTGTGTGTGTATATAAGTGTGTGTGTGTGTGTGTGTGTGTGTGTTGTGCTGATAGAGGAAGCAGTAAAGCTCATGGTGAGGGCAGCGCGTAGAGCTGAGGCAGCTGAAGCCGTGGTTCCCGCTGGGCTGCAGACGCCATCTTTAATCTCTCAGTTTTAAAGCCGAGTTAAAGAAGCTGCAGTTCAGATACAAACTTAAATTCTTTAATTTCAGCAATAAAGCAGAATAAATTGATAACAAAGAGTGCGATGCTCTGTTTTATCTCTTTAAACAGCTTTTAAACACTTCTCAAAGTCAAAGTCAAAGTGGTTTTTATTGTCATTTCAGCTATATACAGAGTACACAGTGAAACGAAACAACGTTCCTCCAGGGACCATGGTGCACATAAACACAGTGTAGACAGAACAATAGTGCAACAGTACAAAAGTGCAGACAGACAATACAACACAATACAGACAAAGAATAATAAATAACAAGACAGTGTGCAAATTATGCAGTGTGCAAAAAAGACCAGTGAGGTAGTAATTACCTCTATTACACAGTGTGCAATAGAGTCCAGTGAGGTAGTAGGGTTTTTAGTGCTTTCCATTTTCTGGGGTAAGTGGGGTAAGAGTGTGTGTGCATGTACAGAAAAACCATCAGTTCAGTCTCTGCAGTTGAGGAGTCTGATGGCTTGGGGGTAGAAGCTGTTGCAGAATCTGGTCGTGCTGGACCGGATGCTGCGGTACCTTCTTCCCGAAGGCAGGAGGGAGAATAGTTTGTGTGAGGGATGAGTGGGGTCATTCACAATGCTGGTTGCTTTGCGGATGCTGCGGGTGGTGTAAATGTCCGTGATGGAGGGGAGAGAGACGCCGATGATCCTCTCAGCTGTCCTCACAATACGCTGGAGGGTCTTGCGGTCAGAGACGGTGCAGGTCCCAAACCAGGCAGTGATGCAGCTGCTCAGGATGCTCTCAATGGTCCCTCTATAGAAGAGTGTGAGGATGGGTGGAGGGAGACGGGCCTTTCTCAGCTTCCGGAGGAAGTAGAGACGCTGCTGGGCTTTCTTGGCTGTAGAGCTGGTGTTCAGGGTCCAGGTGAGGTTATCTGCTAAGTGGACACCAAGGAACTTGGTGCTCTTAACAATCTCCACAGAGGACCCGTCGATGTTGAGTGTAGAGTGGGTGTGTTGTGCTCTCCTGAAGTCAACAACCATTTCCTTTGTCTTGTCCACATTCAGGTGAAGGTTGTTGACTGTACACCAGTCTGTCAGCCGCTGCACCTCCTCTCTGTATGCTGACTTGTCGCCTTTGGTGATGAGACCCAGCACGGTTGTATCATCGGCGAACTTGATAAAGCTGTTAGAACTGTGTTTTGCAGCACAGTCATGAGTCAGCAGGGTGAACAGCAGAGGACTCAGGACACTGCCCTGGGGGGCCCCCGTGTTCAGTGTGATGGTGCTGGAGGTGCTGCCCCCGAACCGGACTGACTGGGGTCTCCCCGTCAGAAAGTCCAGGATCCAGTTGCAGAGAGGGGTGTTGAGGCCGAGCGAGCTTAGCTTCCTGATGAGGTTCTGTGGGATGATGGTGTTGAATGCTGAACTGAAGTCTATAAACAGCATTCTGACGTAAGTGTCCTTCTTCTCCAGGTGGGTGAGGGAGAGATGAAGGGTGGTGGTGATGGCATCGTCCGTGGAGCGATTGGGACGATACGCAAACTGCAGGGGGTCCAGTGAAGAGGGCAGTCGTGTCTTGATGTTCCTCATGACTAGCCTCTCGAAGCACTTCATGATGATGGGTGTAAGTGCAACGGGACGGTAGTCATTGAGGCAGGACACTGTGGACTTCTTCGGCACGGGAACGATGGTGGTGGACTTGAGGCACGTTGGGACAGTGGCGCTGCACAGGGAGATGTTGAAGATGTCCGTGAGAACATCTGTCAGCTGGTCTGCGCACTCCCTGAGCACTCTGCCGGGGATGTTGTCTGGTCCTGCAGCTTTTCGTGGGTTGACTCTGCGCAGAGTGTTCCTCACATCCACTGCAGTCAGGCACAACACCTGCTCGTCCGGCTTGGGCATGGTCTTTCTCACCATTGTGTTGTTTTGTGCCTCAAACCGTGCATAAAAGTTGTTCAGGGCATCAGGGAGGGAGGCATCACGTTCACAGGACGGTGGCATTGTCCTGTAGTTGGTGATTGCCTGGATGCCCTGCCACATGCGGCGCGCGTCACCCGTGTCCTTGAAGTGGCTGTGGATTCTCTGGGCGTGTGCGCGCTTTGCCTCTCTGATAGCTCTTGACAGGTCGGCTCTCGCTTTCCTCAGGGCCACCTTGTCACCCACTCTGAAGGCGGAGTCGTGGGTCCTCAGCAGCGCACGTACCTCAGCAGTCATCCAAGGCTTCTGGTTTGGGCGTGTAGTGATGGTCTTGGAGACAGTGACATCATCAATACACTTGCTGATGTAGCCAGTGACTGATGCTGCATACTCCTCCAAATCAACAGAATCGCCTTCAGTAGCAGCCTCCCTAAACATGTCCCATGCAGTGCACTCAAAACAGTCCTGAAGGGCAGAGATGGAGCCTGCCAGCCAGGTTTTCACCTGCTTCTGAACTGGTCTGGAGCGTCTGATGAGTGGTGTGTATGTTGGTGTCAGCCAAACACACATGTGGTCCGAGAAAGCGAGGTGGGGCGGGGCTCCGCCCGGTACGCGCTGGGGATGTTTGTGTAAACAAGATCCAACGCGCTCGCTCCTCTCGTTGCAAAGTTCACATGTTGGTGGAATTTAGGGAGCACTGACTTGAGATTTGCGTGGTTGAAATCTCCGGCGATAATAAACAGTCCGTCTGGGTGTTTGTTCTGCAGATCGCTGATAGTCCGATAGAGTTCACACAGAGCCTCTACCAATGCTAGCGCTGGGTGGGATGTAGACAGCAGCTATTAGCACGGCGGAGAACTCCCGTACTAAATAAAAAGGTCTGCACTTGACTATCAGGAACTCCACCAGCGGAGAGCAGTGTTTGGCGACAGTCACAGCGTTGTTACACCATTCCGTGTTGATGTAAACACACACGCCTCCACCGCGGATTTTCCCGGATAGAGCCGCGCTCCTATCCGCTCTGAACGCGGTTAGCCCGGCTAGCTGAATGGCGCTGTCCGGAATGTTGTCGTTCAGCCACGATTCCACAAAAACCAAAACACAGCAGTCTCTGAACTCACGCTGGGTAGTTCGCTGGAGTCGGATGTAGTCCAGTTTATTGTCAAGGGAACAGACGTTTGCCAGAAAGAGCGATGGTATAGCCGGCCGGCTAGGACTAGCCTTTAGCCTCGCGCGGATCCCGGCTCTCTTTCCGCGCTTCCGCTTACGCTCGCACCGCTTGCGATGGCACTTCCGCTGGGCTCCGGCGTCAGGAAACACCGCGGCCTGTAGGTAGAAGTTTAAAAATACTTGTGTAGAAGTTATAGAAGAATCAACTCAAGCTTTTTACTCTTTAAGTAAAACTGTGTAAAAAAGTACTGGATTCAACAGAAAACACAGGAGCTCCACTGACTGAATACAACCTAGACAGACGCCAACAGTCAGACGTTCATCGCTATCTCGGCAACACAGGCGCTGTGCCGAGCAGAGCGTACACCCCCACTTATTACACACACATGAACACACAGCAGCACAAACCCAACTTTTACACCAACAATAAACAGAATAGTAAATAAAATAACATTGCTGTTCCCGTAAATGAGCTGCTAGAGCTCCTTCACAGCGTCAACCAGCAGCTCAGTTTCCTCTGCTGAGGTTTGTTGGACACGTCCAGGTAGCTGCACCATTACAATAGCAATCCCCTAGGTTCAAAAAGTCAGAGCTCACCTGGGAACTGTATTTTAAAGGGAATGATGAGCAACAGAGAGACACTCTGATTGGTTTGTTTCACATTACGTCCAAAATTAACTAACCACACCCATGATTGTGAAAAATAATTGTGTGTTTCGAGCTGAGCAAGGTGTACTTTTCCTGTTGTTGTGATAGCAAAGACACACTGACACGCCCTAAATCTAAGCTGCACGGTGCACAGTTGATGGCTCGCCTATATATCGCTGAAATAGGGTCTGGTTACTCAAACTAAAGCATGTAGATAAACTCTTTTTAATACCCTTGATTTAAGAAGAAGCACTGATTAATCAGGTTTCCTGTATAAAGTATGTGTGTTGTGTTTGATGCGTGAGCTTGTTAGAGTGTGTGTTTTGTCAGTCGGGCTCCTGTAGAGTGTCCCGGGCGGCGGGTTGTGTTTGTGATGTGTGGAGCAGCAGAAAGGTGGCGTTTTGTCACAGAAAGAGAATTATATTAAATTGATGGTGTTACCGGGCGGCTGCTGCTCTGGGACGGCCTAAATCATCTCTGATTTCTGCTATAAAAATTGTCAGACGGCAGATTTAAGGCACTTCCACTCTGAACTTTCCTCTCTCGCTCTTCTCTTCCTCTCCGTATCCCTCTCTCTCTGACATTTACTGAAACAGAGAGAGATGTTAGCGCAGAGTGAGGAGTTATGGAGGAGTGTAATCATCTCTGGGAGCATCATTAGTTTAGGCAGTAATGGTGGGAGGAGAGGCTGCAGATTGTACACTGATTTAAAACAGGTTTTATTCAAGTTAATCACAACTTAACACACAAAACATGTTATTATCTCATCTTTTCTCTTCTTGTCTCTCGATCAGGGGTCCAAGCCATTAGGTGACGGGCCACAAAACAATTCTGTTTTGTAAAATAAAGTGTAATGAAGTGTAGTGAAGTGTAATGGGATGGAGTGCTGCTACAGACTCTCCAGTAGCTCTCCAGCCCAGAGGGTTGTTGAACCCAATTGCTTAGAACAGTTGATCTCAAAGCAGATAAACCCAAGAGGAAAGAAAAACAAATAAAACAAAATAAATAAAAAACCTGTGTCATCAGGGTTGTCCTTCAATACACTACCGCTTCCCCGGCTAGCGAATTGGGACACAACCGGGAAAAAAACACCCTTATAAGGAGATAGGGAGCCCGAAAACAGGCAGAAACTAAAGTCACGGAAGGAATGTAAACAAAAGCTCACCAGAGAAGAATTTTATATATTTATTATTTTCATTATCGTTCATTATAGTTCAAACAACCCTCAGGCTAGCTATTACAAAACTATCCCATTTAGAAAATCATATTAAAACAGTATTTCTTGTGGTTTCAGAGGCTGGTAACTCTGATGATCTTATCCTGTACAACAGAGGGAACTTTTGCTCTTCCTTTCCTGGGGCGGTCCTGATGAGTGTCAGTTTCATCATTATAATGTTTTAGATGGTCTTTGAGGTGACTGCAGATCTCAAATAATGCAAAGAAAAAACAAGTTCATATTCATAAAGTTTTAAGAGTTCAGTAATAATCAATATTTGGTGGAATAACCCTGATGGTTTTTAATCACAGTTTTTTTTCATGCATCTTGGCATCATGTTCTCTTCCTCCACCAGTCTTACACACTGCTTTTGGATAACTTTATGCTGCTTTACTCCTGGTGCAAAAATTCAAGCAGTTCAGTTTGGTGGTTTGATGGTTTGTGATCATCCATCTTCCTCTTGATTATATTCCAGAGGTTTTTAATTTGGTAAAATTAAAGAAACTCATCATTTTTAAGTGAAATCTTATTTTATTTTTTCCAGAGCTGTATATATAAAACCTACATGCAGCAGGTGTGATCTAGAGTGCACAGTGTGAACATCAGTGCAGCAGCTTTACCTGCAGGGTGTGGAGAGGAGCCGGACGCTGTTACAGTGAATCAGAGTTCAGGGGGCGTGGCCGGGGCAGGGTGAGGACAGCAGTGCTGTGGGGGACGGCTGGGTGAGGAGACCCGAGGTTTTCACACCAGGAGCTCGCTATCGGCTGGAGCTGGAAATAGCCTCGCCCCCAGGTGATGCTCTGCACCGTGAGCCGGGGTCACTCTCAGGAACAGACCTGTAACACTGAGAGAGGAGCAGAAATAGACAGTATATTCCAGATACTGTGTTTTTAAGTGTTTACAGACACAGTAACTATAAAATTCAGCTCTGTGTGTTTAAAACTATGTATTTTCTATAGGATGCAAAAGACCAGAGGTCCTATTAAAATAAATAATAAATGTGTGGTGAACAGGACATGATAATGGGGGGCTTTCAGCAGGACTAAAATAGTCACAGCATCCTGATAATAGTCCTGTTCACATGGCTCACACATGCAAACACACATACTTAATAATGTAGTGACCCGAGCACCGTTAATGCAGCATGAAAAAAAATCTGCAGAGCATTTATAATAAGCAGTATTATGTATACACTACCTTAAATCCAGTGTTTTATTTGTATTTATTTTTTACAGTTTTTCTCAGTCGATTTGGTACTTTTCTCAGACCTCAGATCAATTCTCAAAACTGTTCATTCAGACTCCACACTTCCTTGTCACTCATTGTGTTTCACATTTTGCAAATGCGTTTGTCATTCATTGTACAATTGCACAGTTTTGTACAATTTTCAGCAGTTTTTTGCACTATCCATTGCTTAGGTCGTGCTCATCAAAAAGTGTTGTACTGATTATCTGTTGAATTGTCTTAACCTCCAAAACATTTTTGCCTAGGTCATTACATGCAAAGGTGCTGAACATGTTGTCATAATCTCTCAGGCATCATTTATACATTTCTATGAAAAGTTTTGGTAAATTTTGGTCATTTATCATAATTTGATGAATTCGTTCATAGGTAAATCTTAGCTTTCGGGGCGTGGAGTGGTCCAGCGGTTTAAAGCGCTGCCACTATGAGTGGGAGGTCGCAGGTTCGAACCCCAGCTCATGCAACAACTTTACAATCAAGCTGCCGGCGCTCAGAGGGAGCACAATTGGCCCTGCTCCTTCCGGGTGGGTACAGTAGATGGCGCTCTCTCCCCACATCACTCCTAGGGTGATGTCTGCAGCACAGGGTGTCTGTGAGCTGATGTATCAGAACCGAGTCGCTGCGCTTTCCTCCGAGCGTTAGTGCTGTGATGCTGCTCGGCAATGCTGCATCAAAAAGAGGCGGAGTCTGACTTCACATGTATCAGAGGAAGCATGTGTTAGTCTTCACCCTCCTGGTGTGTTGGGGCATCACTAGTGATAGGGGGAGTCCTAATGAGTGGGTTGGGTAATTGGCTGTGTAAATTGGGGAGAAAATGGTAAAAATTAGAAATTAAAAAATAAAAACTTGGCTTTCAGTTAAGAAGGGCAATTTTTGAAGGTTAAGAGCAACTGATGGTCAATCAGCTCTAAGTCACAGGTCAAAGGTACCTTTAATTGGCAAACATTAATTGGTAAACACAAAATCTCACAATAGAAACACAAGGCTGTGAACAGTCTAGTTAGTACCGCCCCAGGAAAGGATAGAAGAGCAAGAGTTCCTCTGTTGTACAGGATAATTTTGGTTTGTTTAACACTGTTTTTAAGTTACTACATGATTCCTTATGTGTTCCTCCATAATCTGACAGATCACTTTACTATTGATTTACTATGTAGGATAAATAGTGTAGTTTGAAATGTAGGCAGGTTGGTGTACTCTAAACCAGGATACTTTAATATATAACTAATATATAACTCTGGACACTGAGCATTAGGTGAAAACATGTTTTACTATAGACACTTTTGAACTTTTGGTCGTCCAGAGAGAATTTATTTGTCAGCGTTCTCTGCTAAAGACCCCGCCGGCGCACAAATACCCAAATGTGTGTTTAAAGGAAATCATTTCACTTCAATTCGGTCTGTCTCTGCTACTAATGAAAACTCTACAGGACGAGAGAGAGAGAGAGTCTGAAAACCTACAGAGAAAAACATCAGCGCCAAAAACAACACGAGTAAAGCCATTACACCAAAACCTGAAGAATCAATATATAGATATCATGGATTTAATGACGGAGACGCCGCTCTGAGGCATCGTGTTTTATTATGGCCTCGGAGACGTGATGAGAAAAGTGTTAGAGCTGCAAATTAATACAGACGACACGACCTGAAGCCCCTGCAGCTAAACCTCACATTAACTTCACACCATCCACACCATCCACAGGTTATTTAAAACAACAACAAAAAACTATAAAAAACAAAAACACACCATGTGATTCACACCATCCACAGGTTATTAATAAAAAAAAAAACAATAAAAAACAAAAAACACGTCAAGTGATTGTGGAACAAGCTGAAAATACATTTTTTAAGATATGCATGAAGAAAGATAGAAAGAAAGACAGACTGATAGATAGATAGTTAAAAAGGCACACAGAAAGAAAGACAGATACATACATAGATATGTATGTAGACAGAGAAAGACAGACAGAGAGACAGACAGATATACAGGTATACAGATAGACAGACAGACAGATACGCATGTAGATAGATAGAAAGACAGAAAGATGGATAGATAGCTAAAAAGGCACACAGACAGATAGAAAGACAGACAGATACATACATAGATATGTATGTAGACAGAGAAAGACAGATAAAGAGACAGACAGATATACAGATAGACAGACAGACAAACAGACAGATAGATACGCATGTAGATAGATAGAAAGAAAGACAGACAGATGGATAGATAGCTAAAAAGGCACACACAGATAGAAAGACAGACAGAGAGAGAGACAGATATACAGGTAGATAGATAGAAAGACAGACAGGCAGACGGATAGATAGATAGATAGATAGATAGATAGATAGATAGATAGATAGATAGATAGATAGATAGATAGATAGATAGATAGATAGATAGATAGGCATGTAAATAGGCAGAATTTCCAAGGGTAAAAATGATCTTTCTGTCACATCTGGTGCAAAACTAACACATAATTTCAGTAAAAGAACATCATACTGAACGCAGTGAAACATGGTGGTGGTAGAGTGTGATGATGGTCTGGAGCTGCTGGATAAAACTTGCTGTAATAGATGGAAGCAGGACTTCTGCTGTTTACCAGAAAATCCTAAATGAGAATCAGAATCCGTCCATCAGTTTGCGACCTCCCTTTAGCTCAGGTGTACTTGGGTTCTGCAGCAGGACAATGACCTGAAGCACACCAGCAGATCCACCTCTGAATGGCTTAAAATACAAAAGACGTATTGAAGGTTTTGGGGTGGCCTAGTCAAAGCCTGATTGAGATGCTTTGGCAAGTTATTCGATTTAGTGGTAAGTACCTTTTCACATAGGGACTGCTTATATATATGTATAAACAGTATTTAGTTTATTCTATAGTGAGTGGTTTAGGCCGGATGTGGGATGATAGGCAGTGATCTGTGGCCTGGTTTGATTCGGATGCCCTGTCTGATCTGAGAACAGTGGTAAACTGCTGCTTTATGTTAGATTTTTTCTCCAGTCGCTGCTTCAGCTCTCAGCATTATGCCAGTTTCCATAGCAATGACTTTTTCTGCTCCAGCGTTGGAACTCCTCGCAGGTAAGTGCTTGTGTCATCACGCTCTCGAGGATCCTCCGCCGGCCGCTACCCAGGGAATCTTCCACCCAGAGCCAACAAACACTGTCGCTATGAATTTAAATGCCTGCCAGTGGAATCAGTTCTAACAGTGCGAGGGGTCTGAGCTGAGCAGGAGGCTCTGTTTAATGGATCAGAGTTTATATACTCGTTTATGTCGTTTCTTTTGGTTACAGGAGCGTGTAAACGCCTCACGCTAGTGCCTGTCACTTTTTTTCTGTTACTGTATTTCTTCAGTACAGCTCTGTTATAATACATACTGTATTTATCGCTCTATAAGATGCACTAAAAATCCTTTAATTTTCCCTGAAAAAATACGTATGAATTCTATCAATCAGGTATTAAGGAGCAGTAAAGACACTCCACTGAAGTACAGAGTTATACAGGAGTTTCAGTTTAGTTCTCCAGCAGTATTAGCATTAACTGCTAACCGCACAAAGAGGTGAGTATATTGGCCTGTAGCTTGCTGCTAACCCTGGCTAGCACTGCTGGAGCAGTATAAGCATTAGCTGCTAACTGTGCGAAGCAATAGGTTTTTGGTCGTTCAGAGGTGAGTATTATCAGCCTGTAGCATGCTGCTAACCCTGGCTAGCGCTGCTGGAGCAGTATAAGCATTAGCTGCTAACCTTGTGAAGCGCTTTCTCTTTTGCTGTTCAGAGGTGAGTATTATGGGACCTGTAGCCTGCTGCTAACCCTGGCTAGCACTGATGGAGCAGTATTAGCATTAGGTGCTAACTATGCAAAGCACTAGCTTTTTGGTTGTTCAGAGGTGAGTATTGTCAGCCTGTAGCCTGCTGCTAGCCCTGGCTAGCACTGCTGGAGCAGCATTATCATTAGCTGCTAACTGTGCGAAGCGCTAGCTCTTATGTTTTCAGAGGCGAGTATATATTGGACTGTAGCCAATGTTTATTGTGTTAAAACAAGCTGGGATGAACCACTAGCTAATATCGCCCTGGTTTACCAGAACACTCAGGGCTGCTCAGTGTAGTAGGTAGCTGCTAATGCTAATACTCCTGCTTTAGTGGAAATCTGGAAGTGTAAGCTTACAGTAAAGAAACAGAATCACTTTACTTACCCAAATAAACAGTTTTCAGGATAAAAATCTGTGTAGATTAACATCCAGCATTTGACTTGTTTGGTTTGTCTGAAATGTGTTTTTCTTAAGAATTATAGTTTTGTTTACTTAACTTAGCTTAGCTTTGCTGAATTTAGTAGGGAAACATGGCGACACCCCTATTCCTAAAACTAGTTACTAGTGTCGCATAAGATGCCCTTAAAATCCGTTGTGCCTTATGTATGAAAATTACATATGATGATTATTTATAGTGCGAAAAATATGGTAATAAAAACATGCATGGGCGTGGTGTTCTGGAAATGGGGTGTGTTCAGGTACATTTCTGGTGTTTTATCTTGTTTATCTTGGTAACAGAAAACACAGGAGCTCCACTGACTGAATACAACCTAGACAGACGCCAACAGTCAGACGTTCATCGCTATCTCGGTAACACAGGTGCCGCGCCGAGCCGAGCGTACACCCCCACTTATTACACACACATGAACACACAGCAGCACAAACCCAACTTTTACATCAACAATAAACAGAATAGTA
Source organism: Astyanax mexicanus (assembly GCF_023375975.1). Classification (NCBI taxonomy): domain Eukaryota; kingdom Metazoa; phylum Chordata; class Actinopteri; order Characiformes; family Acestrorhamphidae; genus Astyanax; species Astyanax mexicanus. Next base: position 49,290,583 of record NC_064419.1, on the reverse strand, counting down.
AATAAAATAACATTGCTGTTCCCGTAAATGAGCTGCTGGAGCTCCTTCACAGCGTCAACCAGCAGCTCAGTTTCCTCTGCTGAGAAGAGTTTGTTGGACACGTCCAGGTAGCTGCACCATTAAAATAGCAATCCCCTGGGTTCTCAAAGTCAGAGCTCACCTGGTTCTACTCTTAAAGGGAATGATGAGCAAACAGATGACACTCTGATTGGTTTATTTCATGGTATGCCCAAAATTAATTAACCACACCCATGATTGATTAAGAGAATTAGTACATGCTGTAGAAGCTGTACTTTTCCCGTTGTTATGATAGCAAAGACACACTGACACGCTCTGAATCAAGCTGCACGGTTGACGACGGTTGATCACTAAAATAGGGCCTGTAGTGTCTTATATGATCAGACACTGTTCATAATGTGTGTGTGTGTGTGTGTGTTTGTGTGTGTGTGTAGGTAGGGGTCTATGCCAGCTCCTCAGTGGGGAGTGTCTAGCAGCACGGTGTGTGTCACCGTAAAATGGCAGAGAATCAATGCCAGTGTCTGAGACACACACACACACACACACACCTTGTCATATACAGATACTACAGATACACCATTCATTCTCTCAGGCTCTGTTCACACGAGGTATCATCATGGTTTCTGGGTGGTCTGATTATTGATCACTAGTATCCAGCGCTTCTAAAGTACAGGTGTGAACAGGTGTGAATAAGACACAGAGTGTCTGTAGGAGCATCATAATCCCATCACCCAAACCACACCATCACATTCAGAGGAGATTAGAGACATGTACAGCAGTGCTCAAAAGTTTTAAACCTTTTAGAATATAGAATTTTCTGTATCTCTGCATAAATATGATCTAAAACATCATCAGAGTGTTACCTTAGAATCATAAAAGTAGATAAACAGAATGCAGTAAAACAAACAGAACAAAACTATTATTCTTGCTCATATATTTATTAAAGATAATAATCTAATATTACATATTTGTGAGGGTAAAAGGTATGCAAACCTTTGATTTCAAGATCTGGTATAATTTTACCCCATTTACAGCAAACTAAACGTTTCCAGGTAGCTGCACTGTTAAAATAGCAATCCGCCAAAGTCAGAGCTCTCCTGACTCTTGAAGGGAATGTAAAGCAAGTAACAATCTGATTGGTTTATTACACGCTACGTCCAAACTTAATCACAACCATGACTAATTAAGATAATTAGTACATGCATTTTGCGTGTTTTAAGCCAAGCAACGTGTACTTTTCCCATCGTTACGATAGCAAAGACGCACTGACAGCCCCTAAACCAAATGCTACCTTTAATAAACTCTCCTAACATCTCTAACAACAAACCAACTACGTCTAACCTCATTTCCTTCTTCCTCTTTCTCCTCCTCCTCCATCTTTTTATTCCCCTTTGACCTCCCTTAGGCAGTTTTCCTGTTCTGTGTTCCCAGCCCTGTGCTCTGTAATGACATGTCCCTGTTTTGATATTTTCCTGTCTCCGCCCTAGCCCCGCCTGTCTCATAACCCCGCCCCCTTGTTACTTCCCCAGGGGTCCCTTGTCTGTGCTTGTGTATAAATACCCCATGTGTTCCTTTGTTTACTGTTGTGCTTTTTGTGTTAAGCCTCTAAGTTTGATCCTTGATCCTCAGTCTTATTGTTAATCATTTGTTTTATAGTCTTTATTTCTGTAGTTTTGTGTTTGTTTTACTGCCTTAGTGTTTGTTCTAAGAAATGGAAAATAAGCTAGACTTGCATTTACATCCTGCCTTCAATTGTTATAGTAATGTAATGTAAAGTAATGCAATTTAATGTAATTCACGGTGCACATTTTACAACTTGCCTGTAAAAAGCCTGTAGATTGATAAAATAGGACCTGAAATAACTGAGGAGGAACAGTACATGAACAGTGAATATGTACAGACTGTATTTGGTTTAGATAAGTCTCGGGTGTGAACGGGGTCAGAGAGTTCATAATCAAAATTCATTTCAAGCATTTGTGTATTGAAGCAGTCTGTGTGTGTGTGTATAGTGTGTATAATGTGTGTGTGTGTGTACTGTATCCCACCGTGGTGTGTACTGCAGGACTGTGTTTTTGAAGAGGTCTAGAAGATAAGTGGCTCTTAAACTAAAAGGCCAATTTAAAGCTGCAGTATTGAGGGGAGGCTGATGCCCGACGAGTCGTTCTCAGGCTGGCACTGCCAGCGGTCACTCTGACTGTGTGCCAAAGCCCAGAGGAGATGCCCCCTGCTGAGGACCCTCCTCCTCCTCCTCCTCCCAGCCGGAGGAGATATGCTCCTGCCTCGGTATGGGAACGCTGATCTGAGGCGTGGGTACGGGAATGACGAGCGGGAGAGATGAATGAAATTTTAAATGAAGCTTCCAGAGAAACATTTCTCTCAGTCTCTTATAACTCCTGCCAATCAGTGTCCCCACATTACCCACACAACCAACCAACCATATATATATATACAGGGGTTGGATAGTGAAACTGAAACATCTGGTTTTAGAGCACAATAATTGATTGTGGTGACGGACAGTTCTGGTGGAAACAGGAGAGTTGAGGTGCACATTGAATTCTGCGTGATTTGATCAGCCGTGGTTTTATGTATTTTGGATACAATCCTGGTTAGCACCCGAACATCCCTTTCAGACAGCTTCCTCTTACAGTGTCCACAGTTAATCCTGTTGGATGTGGTTGGTTCTTCTTGGTGGTATGCTGACATTACCCTGGATACCGTGGCTCTTGATGCATCACAATGACTTACTGTCTTGGTCACAGATGCTCCAGCAAGATGTGCACCAACAATTTGTCCTCTTTTGAACTCTGGTATGTCTCCCATAATGTTGTGTGCATTGTAATATTTAGAGCAGAACTGTGCTCTTACCCTGTTAATTGAACCTTCACACTCTGCTCTTACTGGTGCAATAATGTGCAATTAATGAAGATTGAACACCAGGCTGCTCCAATTTAGACCTAAAATCCTACTCTAAAATGATGACAGGTGTTTCAGTTTCATTGTCCAACCCCTGTACACACACACACACACACATATATATATATATATATATATATATATATATATATATATATATATATATATATACTTTATGTGTGAAAGTTGGAGTGAGTGTCTAAACTGTGTATTACGGTAGCCATCGGGATGCCAATACTTTGGCTGGTAGAAAAGTATCCAAAAACATTTGTCCAAATGCTAAAATCCAAAAACATTTTGCTAAAAGTTAAAATACCAATAATTTTACTGGTAGAGAAGTGTCCAAATATGTGTGGCCAAATGCTGAAATCTCAAAATGTTTGTCTAAATGTTGGAATTCCAATACTTCTAGATGGCAGAGAAGTTTTCTAAAACTTTTGGCTAAATGTTGGAATGCAAATACTTTGGCTGCTAGAGAATTGTCCAAAAACGTTTGGCCAAATGCTAAAATCCAAAAACATTTGGCTAAATGTTGAAATGCCAATACACTATTGGCATTTTGGCTGATAGAGAAGTGTCCAAAAACATTTAGCTAAATGCCAAAACTGTTTTTAAATCATTTCATATTTTTATGAAAATAACAAAATGAATAAGTTAAATGCGTAAATGATTAAAAATGCATATTTATCCTCTTTCAGAATGCTTCTTTGTACAGAACATTGTTTAAAGTGAAAGTTGGTGTTCTGGTCTGTATTGGGTTCAGAATCTGGATTTTTAGGAATGAAAACAGTGGGATTATGAGGATTATAACCTCCGTTGGGTTCAGCTCATAAATATGAGAACTATCTGATGAGACGTTCTGATGAGACGTGTAGATGTCCCTGCAGACTCGTCCCCGTCAGATCCAGCCACCAGCCGTCTCCGGCGGTGATGTCGTCTCTGCAGTCTGGTTGTCATGGTCACCGGCTCGCTGTTGTTTCAGTCTAGTGTTGTTCTGGACTCATTTGCATGTGCTCCTGTGCTGGAGGGTTCATTAGGAGTGATGAATACTCAGCTCCATGTTCTGCTCAGAGTCTCTCTGATACCGCTGTGCTTCAGTATCCTAGACCAGAGATCTGAGACACCACAGCTGGGAACGTTTCAGGAGCTAAATCCGCTGTTTTAAACTTTAAAATAAATTTTTGTTTATTTTATTTAACCCTCTGTGGTCTACTAACTGGCCAGCATGTCCAATTTGATATATCCTAATATTTCTGTTAATAACTTTGTAATAATACAGCTCAGAGAATTCGTCTTCTGCATCTGGCCATGTCTAACTGGTGGATCTGGGCTTCTGTCAAAAAATATAAAAATAAAAAATAATAAGTACTATACAGAAAGGATTATGTAAAAAAATATTTGGTAACACTTTCTATGAATGCCATCTTTATTAGACTCTATAACTACATTCATAATATAGTATAATGCATTCATAAGGCATTATAAACATGGCTATACATATTTATAAAAATGCATAACCCACTATAGCCATGTTTATTAAGCATTATGACTTGTGATCATAATATAGTATAAGCTGTGCTCATTTATCTATCGTAAAAAAAAAATATAGTCCCACAATGAAAGTCTGTCACTTTACTTAGAGCGCACAAAGACCTGTTATAATACATTATAATTGACTATAACTAATATTATATTTAAGACAAGTGTAGTTTATGAGTGGTTAAAAATATATTTATAGGATTATTGAGGGTGTGTTTATAAATTGGACGCTTTTTTAGTCATGAGACAGTCTACAAGCTGGGACTGAGTTTCTTGGTATTGATGTATAACATGTTATAAACACAGCTATTAATGCATTATAATCACAGTTCATGATGCATAATAAACATGGCTATGATGAATTATAGAGTTTTATAAATATGTATAGCCATTTTTATAATGCCTTATGAATGCATTATAATGTGTTATGAGTATGTTTATAGAGTCTTATAGAGATGACATTCATAGAAAGTGTTACCAAATATTTCTCTTCAGTGATAAAACTCCTGCATCTGGACTGCAATTGAAAAAAACAGGAGGACCAGTGAGTTTTTAGGCTTTAGTTTTTCTCTGTCACATGACATCATCACGATGTTCAGTAGCTCCTCCATTTCCACTCGCTGAGTTAAGAATTAAAGAAGGGACAATAACTTAATAATTTAACTAGTTAAAATGCAGCAGCAGTTAGGTTGCTGAACTTTTGTGCTCCACTTCTATTATGCTCTAATAATGTATCTGCATTGGGTGCTTGAAGGGTTTCACAATTATTTTTATGAAGCCCTATAAAACTCCTGCAATAAAAAAAACAGGAGGATCAGTGAGTTTTAAGGCTTTAGTTTTTCTCGGTCACATGACATCATTGCGGCGTTCAGTAGCTCCTCCATTTCCACTCGCTGTTGTTTTTTTTTTATGTGGATCTCCGTGGAAACCTTGACGTGCCCAAAGTGTAATTACGGTGCGCGGCAGTGGACAAATATCTATTTTATTAAAGGCGAGGAGACGAAACTCAGAGATGTGCGTCCGGACGGGACTAAAATTACCGGAGGAGCACGGAGTTCAGAGAAAAACAGTAGATAATTCAGCCTGTAATTTTCTCAGAGGACGTCTGAGAAAAACACCTACATGATCGTTCTGGACGGGAATAAAATCACAGAGGATAAAAAAAAACATAAAACAAAAAATTACCCAGAACCCCCTGAGAAACTAATCCAGTCCAGATAGAGCTACAGACTCACACACTGTATAAAGCCCTGTATTTACTCTTTTATGGGGGCTGAAATAAAAAAAAAGATGCAGAGCTTTCAGACCTCAAATAATGCAAATAAAACAAGTTCATATTCATAAAGTTTTAAGAGTTCAGAAATAATCATTATTTGGTGGAATAATCCTGTTTTTTAATCACAGTTTTCTTTATGCATCTTGGCATCATGTTCTCCTCCACCAGTCTTACACACTGCTTTTGGATAACTTTATGCTGCTTTACTCCTGGTGTAAAAATTCAAGCAGTTCAGTTTGGTGGTTTGATGGTTTGTGATCATCCATCTTCCTCTTGATTATATTCCAGAGGTTTTTAATTTGGTAAAATCAAAGGAATTTATAATTTTTAAATGCTCTCTTATATTTTTTACAGTGCTGTATGTTGATGTATAATTGCACTCTACATTTTCACAGTATTTCATACATACTAATACTACAAAACACAGAATGCCACTCAAAAATGTATTATTATATAAACAGTTATAGAGTATATTAATGGCTTTGCTTAATACTCGCTCGCTCAATACTAAAAGTCTTGTCTTAAATGAATTTATATCTGACAGCAAACTAGATTTTCTTTGTCTTACCGAAACCTGGCAAAAACCTTTGGACTATTATTTGTTAAATCAGACCACTCCTGTAGGTTATACATACATTGTTAAGCCTCGCATGGAAGGGCGAGGAGGTGGTATCGCTGCAATCTATAGGGCAGACATTAAAACAACTACAATTTCCATTCCTGCTGCACTTTCTTTTGAACACCTTGTTTTCAAGCTGTCTGGCCCTACTCCTCTGGTCATTGCTGTGATCTATCGCCCCCCCAAGCAAAACCCCTCCTTTCTTGCTGACTTTTCTGAGTTCCTCACTCATCTAAGTGCCCTTTCTTCATCTGTTCTCCTCTTGGGTGATTTTAACATCCATATTGATGACACCAACTGCAAGTTTGCTAATGAATTTTTGGATTTATTAGAGTGCCTTAGCTTTACACAACATGTTGACTTTCCAACTCATATAAAGGGTCATACTCTAGACCTTGTCTGCTCGACAGGTGTTGCTATAAATCACATCTCCAATCAACAACTTGGTGTCTCTGACCATTTGACGGTCTCCTTTGATGTTGATGTTCCTGCCCCCATTACAAAAACAAAACGTAAAATTTCGTTTAGGAATCTTAAACAAATTTCCCCCTCTGCTCTTACAGACTCTCTTATCAACCAGTTGTCTGTCTCTCCTCCTCTGCCACCTAGAAATCCTTCAGCCCTTGTCGATTATTATAATGACACTCTCTCCTCCTGTCTTGATCAGCTGGCTCCTCTCAAAACCAAAGTAGTTTCATTTTCCCATTCATCACCATGGTACACACCAGAACTCCACCAAATGAAATCTTGGAAACGCCAGCTTGAACGACTTTACAGGAATACCGGCCTAACAGTGCACCACCAGGCATACTCTGATCACCTTAAACTTTATAAAGATGCCCTAAATACAGCCCGATCCAATTACTACTCTGATCTTATTCATGCTGATTCGCCTAACCCTAAAGCTCTCTTCTCCACAATAAACAAACTTCTCAAACCAATGGATAACATCTCCAATTCCTTTACAGTTGATAAATGCAATTCTTTCCTTTCATTTTTTCAAACAAAAGTCGAGACCATTTACAGCTCACTGTCCATCCCTCCTGTCCTTCCTGGCCCTCCATTTGTCTCACCACAATTTATCACTCAGCCTCTCTCGCAGTTCTCACCTGTGTCTCAAATACAGCTGTCAGAGATTGTTGCTAAAACTCAAAGCTCCACCTGTATCCTAGATCCTCTCCCATCTAAACTGGTGAAGGATTGCTTCCCAGCCATCTCGTCACTCATCACAGACATAATAAACTCTTCCCTTAGCTCTGGTTCAGTTCCACATTCCCTCAAACTGGCTGCTGTCACCCCCATCCTAAAGAAACCAGGGCTTGACCCAGAAAATTTGACTAATTTTCGTCCCATCTCAAACCTCCCTTTCCTGTCAAAAATGCTAGAACGTGTTGTTGCGTCTCAGCTTACAAATCATTTAGTTTCTAACAATTTGTTTGAACTGTTTCAGTCTGGTTTCCGTCCCAAACATAGCACTGAATCAGCCCTTATCAAAGTGACAAATGACCTTCTTCTTTCCTCTGACTCAGGACATATTAGTTTTCTCATCCTCCTCGATCTTACTGCAGCTTTCGACACCATTAACCACTCTGTTCTTCTTTCACGCCTTAAATCTTCACTCAATATCACAGGTACTGCCCTCTGTTGGCTAAGGTCATACCTCACAAACCGCAAACAGTTTGTTAATATTAACAACTGCAGTTCTGCTATTGCTCCACTATCCCAAGGTGTTCCCCAAGGCTCGGTGCTTGGTCCACTACTATTCATACTTTACATGCTTCCTCTCGGTAACATCATTCGTCAGCATGGCCTTCATTTCCATTGCTATGCTGATGATGTCCAGCTTTACATTTCTACCAAATCCATCACTACTGCATCTCTTTCTGTTCTGACAAATTGCCTCACTGAAATAAAATCCTGGATGAAAACCAACTTTCTCAAATTAAACTGTGATAAATCTGACATGATTATTATCGGTCCGAAATCCCTGACAAAAAACACAACAAACTTCCAGCTCACGATTGACAACTCTACATTGTCTCCTTCCTCAAACATCCGTAATCTTGGAGTCATTTTTGACAGTAATCTTTCATTTGACAATCATGTAAATCAAATCACAAAATCTGCTTTTTTTCATCTAAAAAACATTGCACGCCTTCGTCCATCACTTTCCTTTTCCTCCGCTGAAACCCTGATCCACGCTTTCATTACATCTAGAATTGACTACTGCAATAGCATTCTTTACGGCACATCTAACAAAATCTTAAATAAACTTCAATATATTCAGAACTGCGCTGCACGTCTCCTCACTCGTTCTCCCTCCCGCGACCACATTACACCTGTCCTCCAACAACTTCACTGGCTCCCTGTCACTCATCGTATTCAATTCAAAATTCTTTTATTTACTCATAAAGCTCTCCATAATCAGGCCCCTCCCTACCTCACTGACCTGCTTCATTATCATACTCCTTCCCGTTCACTTCGATCATCTGACGCCAATCTACTGTCCATTGGTAGAACCAAGCACCGGACCTGGGGCGACAGAGCTTTTTCCATAGCTGCCCCCTCCCTGTGGAACTCTCTCCCAAAACACCTCCGCGACTGCTCTGATCTTCCCACTTTTAAATCTCTCCTCAAAACTCACCTTTTCAGATCTGCTTTCAACACATGATGCAACATTTCTATGTCCCTCTCCTTTTTTCCTTTTCTTCATCTGTTTTTAATCTCTTTAAATTTAAATTTAAATTTTCTATCTTTTATGCTTTGATTGTTTTGCTCTATTTGATTTCTATTGTATGGTATTGATGATGTTGGTGATGATGATGTTGATTATTTTACTATGTATTTTCATATTGTATTTTTTATGCAATGTAAAGCGTCTTTGAGTATCCTGAAAAGCGCTATAAAAATAAAATGTATTATTATTATTATTATTATAAACATAATATTACATTTCGCCCACTTCTCCATGCAGATCTTCTCCAGATCTTTCAGGTTTGCTGGCTGTCGCTGGGCAACATCGAGTTTCAGATCCTTATAAAGAGCTTCCATTGTGGCTCGGACACTCCTGGACCTTGAAATGCTTCTTACAGAGCCGCTTCTCAGTTGCCATGGTTGTGTGTTTTGGGTCATTGTCATGCTGGAAGACCCAGCACCCAGCCACGACCATTGTGTTTCTAACATTTTTCAATAATTGCACCAACAGCCTTGAGCAGGTCCACAGTTTAGTCCCTGGTGTTTTTTTAGACAGATCTTTGTTCTTGGCCATGATAGAGAGGTTGGAGTGTGATTGATTGATTGATTGATTGATTGATTGATTGACTGATTGATTGAGTGTGTGGACAGGTGTGTATATTATACAGGTAACGAGCTCAAAACAGGTGCAGTTAATACCTGTAATGAGTGCAGAATAGGAGGAATAGCTTCTTAAAGATTTTTTGCCAGAATTCTTGCTGGTTGTTAGATGATCAAATGCATATTTTAATGCAATAAAAAGAAAATTAATTGTTTAAAATGTATACAATGTGGTTTTCTGGATTTTTTGTTAGATTTTGTCACTACAATAAAAAATAGACCTTTCTGTTCTTTTTGCATCTTGAAAAACTTGCAAATACTTATAATCACCAGTGTACAGTCATTTTCAAAAGTATAATAAACATGAGGTCAATCCACTTATTTCTACTGTAAACTAAAAACATGGGTGTTTTTATTTCCAGGTATTTGCATCTGGATCTAATAAACAGTTTACAAGATTTAGCACCTTCTGAAATTTTCTTAGAAGCAAAAGTATTGTTCATGTGTCATATTTGTCCTGTTAAAATTTTAGGTTTTAGGTTTGGGTTTTATCTTTGCATTTATAGTCAGAGGAGTAACCAACTTTGAGCAATGAGAGTCTATGGATGAAAAACAAGAAATTGTGAAGCTGAGAGAAGATGAGAAATACAACAGTTTAGAATGTCTTGAAGAAGAAAGTCGTCACTGGTGTATTAAGTAGCAGATGTTGAACAGGTAGACCAAGGAAACCACAGCAGTTGATGACAAAAAAACATTATTAGTTCTGTAAATAAAGAGCCTAAAACAACTTTTAGTGACATTAACAACAACCTCCAGAGAGCAGGAGTGATATCAGTGGGTCGCAGACATGATGCAGTTATTACAAGTAAAGCATTTGCAACAAAATATTACGTCTTATTTACTTTAATTTACTTTACTACTCTACAGGTTTTACTCTTTTTCACCAAAATTATGAAGTCAGAAATGGGAAAGAAAGAAATGGACACCCAGCACTAACTATACTGTACCTCACACATATAACATCAGAATATAGCTGGCTGAAATACACTTCATTTAGAGCACATGTGTCAAACACAAGGCCCGCGGGCCAAATGTGGCCCGCCACGTCCTTTTATGTGGCCCGCGAGAGCTTGTAAGATCTTAGTGTCTATAATAAATAGGTCAGAAGCATGCTTTGTCCAAAAACTACATTTCCCACAATGCTTGTCGATTGTGTTACCCACAAAGTTTAGCTTTACTGCCACTACACGGCAGTGTAGTCATTGATGTGGAAACCCTGCCGGAGGGAAGGCGTAACTTCGTGGGTGGAATTGAGACATACAAATGTTTATCCCATAATGTCCAGATTTTGTAATTAAGCATCTAGTTTGATGCAAGGCGGTTCCTGTCAGATTTTTTTTTTTTTTTGCTAAATGCTAAATATATCACATGTTTTTAGCAGCTCACAATTTTGGATTTTATATTTATTAAGCCTTATTTCAGTATCAAACGTTTTGATCAAAGTTAATATAACTTGTATTTGATGTAATTTCTATTCACTTGACTAGTTTGGTTCTTGATTGATGGAGTTTTTGGATTTCATAACATGACAAATTAAAAGGATTTATGTTAATAGAGCAACAAGCAAACATTTTTTCCATGCAACTGTAATATTTGATTGAATAAATAGTATATTGAGAGTTATTTAACATTAAGGAGTAATTACATTCATTTTATATTACATTTGGTTACATTTTATTACATTTATAAGTTACATCTGGCCCTTAGAGGACAGCCAATATGCCAATGTGGCCCTCGGGAGTGTGAGAGAGATAGAGATATAGAGAGAGGGATTTATCAGTTCATCCTCCCGCTTGTGGTGTTTTGGTGTATGAGCTCCTCACAGAGTCAGGCTAGTAAAGGTTTACACTGTTAGCGCTCTTATGCTGCTTCTCAGATGGACTTATACCTGTTATTCCACATAAAGTATCTCCTGTTTCACTACAGAACACGTCATTATTTCTGGCATGGATAGCTGGCAACATATCTGATAAACAGAAGTAACGTGATGAACCGTGATGTGCCACGCTAGATTGTTTTAGTTTTAGTTAACGTTTCTATTAGTTTCAGTTAACGAAAATGTTTTTTTTACTTTCAGTTTTCGTTATATCGTTCATTTTTGTTAATATTAGTAACCTTGCTTTGGACAGTAGAGAAAGTTCCTCCAACAAAAGCATTACAAACTCATTTAATACCCATGCTTTTAGAAGAAACGATGTAAAAGTTTCAGTAAGGGTTATTAGAACTTTAGTTTTAGTTTTAGCAGTGGTGTGTTTATGCAGTAATTAGTAGGAGTGTCACGATTATCTAAATCAGGGGTGTCCAAACTTTTTTTGTTGGGGGCCAGAAGGAGAAATATATTTGAAGTCTCGGGCCACAGACTCTATAATAAAACAAATAATGAAATATACCACTTTAAATAATACATTTTCCTGATTACTTTCATTTTCATTTACTATCTTTATTTATCTTTGACAGTGTTGTGTAAACTAAGATTTTTCAAATTGATGTTTCATTTCATGATGTCTCTTAATATTAAACTCCTTAATTACGGCAACTTTTAGACTCTTTTGCCCCGTTTTTCTGCGCTAAAACTGTGCAGCCTCTCCGCTTTTAGACTCTTTGGCCCGTTTTTTTTGCGCTAAAACTGTTCACTCTCTCCGCTTTTAGACTCTTTGGCCCATTTTTTTTGCGCTAAAACTGCGCACTCTCTCCGCTTTTAGACTCTTTGGCTCGTTTTTTTTTGCGCTAAAACTGCGCACTCTCTCCGCTTTTAGACTCTTTGGCCCGTTTTTTTTGCGCTAAAACTGTGCACTCTCTCCGCTTTTAGACTCTTTGGCCCGTTTTTCTGCGCTAGAAATGCGCACTCTCACCGCTTTTAGACTCTTTGGCCCGTTTTTTTGCGCTAAAACTGCGCACTCTCACCGCTTTTAGACTCTTTGGCCCGTTTTTCTGCGTTAGAAATGCGCACTCTCACCGCTTTTAGACTCTTTGGCCCGTTTCTGACACCTAGCGTTCAAACTTTGAATCTCACATTATAAAAACCTGCTTAACAGCGGGCCAACTTTCATTCTATTTCTAAAATACCTCGCGGGCCGCTCCAAAAAAGGAAACGGGCCACAAATGGCCCGCGGGCCGTAGTTTGGACACCCCTGCTCTACATCCTCGATTCGATTTTATTTCCGATTTTAGGGTCACGATTCGATTTGATTCTCGATTTTTTTTTTTACAGCAGAGAGGCCTATGCCAGTTTTAGATTAGTCTATGGTCAGTCATTGGTTTAATTAATCAAATTTACAATATCTTATTTCAAAAGGTGGGCTTGATATAAGTGATGCAAATTGATACAAGTGATCTGTAATACACCACATTAGGCACTAATGGTCAAATTTAAATAATTTAAGTAAGATATATATGTAATGCCATCTAGTGGCTTTTTTTTGGTAGCAGCAGTGTGCACTATTAAAACAGCAATGTGCAACATAACAAAATAAATAATAAAAAATACAGGAACAGTCATGTACAAAATAATAGAACAATTAGAGCCTTAACAAACTGAACTCTATCCTACTATAACAGTTAAACATGAAAAATAAGACTTTAAGATTTTTTCGGTCCCTGAGAATGAGAAGTTTTTTTCTTTAATAAAGATATATTATTAACTTTATCTGAGAGAAAGATGCTCCTTAAGGTACCAAAACTATTAACATATTTGAGGCAAAACAACTGTTATTTTTATATTTTCTTTAAGTTTTTCTTTAAGGAGATGAGAATGTCCACATTCTCTGGAGAAAGGAGCGTCTGCTACAGTGTGCTGTGCTATTTGCGTAGTTTAGAGGGAGGGATTGTCGATCCTCTTTTTGACCTCGAGGCTCGAGACCGTGATATAATTTCGATCGATTTTAATAAAATATTGAAATCGTGACACCCCTAGTAATTAGACTGTATGATATTTGTGTATAGTGAAGCAGGGTGGTGGTGTGATGTTCTGAGTTTTGATAGTGATTGATTGTGAGCTCGTGTCTCTGTGGGAGTAGATGGTGATCTGGAGAGCTGAACGTGACGCTGATCTGAAGCGAACAGAACAGAAGCTCTTTCAGAGCGGACTGAAGGGTTTGACCCTGAGCCGGACCGCACCGCACCGAGCAATCCGACTGTTTTGATAGGCCGAGCTGCACTCGGTGATTATAGGGGCACAAAGTGGTGCCCCTGCCATGTGATTTGTGATGAGCAGAAAATGGGCACGGGAGATTTATTACCTCCTCCAGATCCAGAGAAACAGCCCTGCATGCAGGAGGAAGAAGGACTTTGCAAAGTCAGCATGAGGAATATACCCATCACTGCACTCATATAGTACCAGTCAAAATACAGGAAACACCGTAAGATCAGTGGTTTCTGCATTAGATTAAAACTAAAGTCATTAAAACTGTACAGAAAAACATATAGAACTACTTATTAAAAACATTTTAATATTGTTTTATATTTTAGACCTGGAATTCAGACTTTCAGTTAACAGCTGTGCTGAACTTTTTGAGCTTTTTGAAGGTTATAGGTTATTTCACATATTATAAAAAAAAGTCGAGTCAGGCAATTGATCTAAAACTTCATCCAATTCAGTCCTAAAAATAGATAAAAACAGTTAAATCATGTAGTATTGGTTTATACTTAGAATTTGGCTAATACACACCAACCAAAGAAGTGGCACAAGCGGCTTGGGCTGATTGTTGTATTATACTTGACAACTGGGGTATTGAGACATGTGACCCAGGAAAGTTTCCATATGATACTCAGTAACCGGGGTGTTTGCACATGCATCTTGGGAAAATTGTTGTACACTGTAAAAAAACAAACAAAACAACAAAACATAAACAGCGGTCAAATGACTGGCAGAAGCAGCAGCCGGCAAACAAAAACCCTAAAATTAAAGTAAAATACTTTCATTCATATGAAGTGCGAAACCAGTAAATTCACATGCATTTTTATTAAAGGTTTTATATACATTTTTTTTAATGTATTTTATTTTATAGATTTTTTTCAAAGTAAGATACAGGACATACATATCTACCCAAACCCAATGCAAAGAAACAGTCAAAACAGTCTCGAGAAGAAGAAGAAGATGAAGGTAAAAAGGGGGGAGGGGAGGAAAAAATAAAAACTAAAAATAAATTAAAAAATAAATAAATAAAAGGAGGGGGAGGGGTAGGTTTTACATACATATACCATTAGTTAACAGTCTTTCAGAGCATATTTACAATTAAATTCCTTTAATACAGTGATTTTGATCGATGTTCTGCAGAAAAAAACTGCGATTTTACTTTTTGTTTTTTTTAATTAAAATTACAAAAGACTTATTTTATTGTCTTAAGTCCTGAGCTTTATGAACCACACAAAATAATGTGTATTTAACTCAGTACACACTGCAGCAGTTCACATATTACATTTAGCAACCGGGGTGTTGATAATGCAGTGCAGGCTGATTCATATACTACTAATACTTGTCACAGATGTTGGCTGAGTATTTGGGCCAGAATTCAGAGAATACAGATTATTTATAATTGTATACAATAATAATAATAATAATAAGGCACACTGTGTGTTCACATGCATGTGTGTGTGTGTGTGCTATTTCTATACCATGCCCTCATAAATATATTAATAATATTGTGATGGATGCACGTTATGTTTGCTGGGCTGGTGTGTGTGTGTGTGTGTGTGTGTGTGTGTGTGTTTGTGCAGATGTGGGCATATTCCATCCATATGCTGACGATGCACCGACCCTCCAGCTACAGCTTTGTCTGGGAATCTAAAGCTGGTTTACACTCACATCCAAGGAGAAGTTGCAAAAATATTAGCACCCAGAAGGATTGAGGGAGTTTTGGTAACACTTCCTATGAACCCTGTGTTTATAATACCTTATGAATGCATTCATAATGCATTATATGACATGCATACTACCTTATAATGACTGTAATAAGCCTGTATAATAACTCATAAGTACTTACAGTGACATTCATAACCCATTATAAACTACAAGATTAAGGGTTTATAAAGAAGAGCTTATAATGCCTTATAATATCTGTTTATAAGAACATTGTACAATGTAGAGTTGTAATGCACTATAACACAGATGCTGTATATTTTTGTATAAATGCATTATAATATACACCTATGATTTCTCAAATTAAGCTTTTATATAAGTGCATAAGATGCTCTTTAAGACATTACAGTGAGGCATAATAAAACTGACTTTATAATGACTGTATATAAGGCTTTATAATGTTACACATTTTTATAAAAGTTTAAATGAGAAATCATAGCTGCATATTATAATGCATTATACCAAGCTATACCACATCTGTGTTATAGTGCATTACAACACTACATTGTACAATGTTCTTATGAACAGATATTATAAGGCATTATAAGCCCTTTATTTATAAACCCTTACACTTGTAGTTTATAATGTGTTATACATGTCACTGTAAGTACTTATGAGTTATTATACAGGCTTATTACAGTCATTATAAGGTCTTAGGCATGTCATATAATGCACTATAAATGCATTTATAATGCATTATGTATACAGGGTTCATACGAAGTGTTACTGGGGATTTTAATTATATTTAATTCTATTAAGAATAAAGATAAAGGTTACCAGGAACAATATGTAATTGTTATTTTAGGTTAATATGGGTCATAATTATTGAGCTACACATACAGAAGTAGCATAATGCATTCACTTGCAGTTTCTGAGGGAAGTCTTGGTCTTCCTTTTCTAAAGCACTCCTGATGAGTGCCAGTTTTATCATTATTATAATGTATTTGATGGTCTTTGTGGTGACTGCTATTGAATATACTTTATACTATTTATTTATTTAGTTGAGTAGTTGTTTCTTCTCATAACCTGGATTTGAACATTACTGAAATATTCACTATTCACTGTATACCTGTAACTCTACCTCTTCACTACTTTACTTTAACTGATGCTCTCAAACACTTTATTAAGAGACAAGAAATTCAAGTAATTAACTCTTGATGAGTTCAGCACAGCTGTTAACTGAAAGCCTGAATTCCAGGAGACTCTACCTCCTAAAACTGACTGAGAATATGCCATTTCTTTTGTTTAATAAATAATTCCACGTGTTTTTCTTCATAGTTTGGATGACTTTAGTATTAATCTACAAGGCAGAACATCAACATTCAAAATAATGAAAATACACTAAATCCTAACTTTTGAGTGGTTCTACATGTATTATTTATCTATTATTTCTCTTATAAAGCGCCTCAACTCTGGAATAATCTCCCCGAATATGTTCGGGACTCAGACACAGTCTCAATCTTTAAGTCTAGACTGAAAACTTACTTGTTTAGTTTAGCTTTTGGTAATTAATGTTTTTCCCTTTAGATAAGGCTGCAGATTCAGGGGTTCATGGACAGAGGAAATTGTGGTAAACTGAGATGCTGGTGCTGTTGTTCTCCCACTGCACACGGTCACTCAGGTTTGTGGACGGTGGAGTGGGTGGATGCCAGTGTTTCAGGGTGCCTCCATGTCTATGTTACCTTCTGGCTCTCTGCCTTTAGTTAGGCTGTTTTATTCAGTTCTGCCGGAGTCATTAGATAATCACACTCTGATAATGTTTTATATTCTCTGTTTTACATAAATCCAGTCAAAACTAATTCCATCTCTCTGCCTTCCTCCGAGTTACTGACTGCCCACCTGTCTGACCCGATACTGATGTTGGACCCTCAGGCTCTCATGTCCTCTGTCTGTCCAGACTGGAAGTTTCTGAAGTCAGCTCTTCTCCATCCACCACCACAGATCAGCTGCTCATCATCCATCTCACTCTATAAGCCATTAGTGGAGCTGCTATACACCTGAATATATAAAACCTATGTGGATGTATGAAAGACTTTTTAAAATTAATTTAAAATCCATTTGACCAGTGGTAGGATGGTCCCCCCTTTAATGTGAGTCTTGGTCCTCCCAAGGTTTCTTCCTCCTCCTGCAGCTCTGAGGGAGTTTTTCCTTGCCTCCGCGCTCACTGGGGGTTCTGTATTATGTATTTTCTATGTTTAATGTTTTGCCTGATTCTTTGTCCTGTAATCATGTTTCTGTAAAGCTGCTTTGTGCCAACACCAGTTGTAAAAAGCGCTATACAAATAAATTTGATTTGATTTGATTTGATATTTAGACCATTATTCATATTAAATGTTTATACCTGTTATTTCTACTGTCTGACTCTAATGTAAAAGGCTGAAATCAGGCTGTGTAGTTCAGTGTGGTCAGTGTGACCCGCGCTGGCAGTGGATTAAAGCGGGGTAAGGTGACCCGGTCAGGTGGGGATAAATCCGTTTCCAGGATGAAACAGTAATAATGGCTGTTTTTCAGTCTTCACCTATTGAGACTCCCTCTCGTCTATCAGTGCTTCAAGTGTACCAATATTACTCTCTCTGTCTCTCTCTCTCTCTTTCTCTCTCTGTTCTCTCTCTCTCTCCCGTAGGGCCGGCTCTGAAGGTTCTGTAATACACACCTTAGTGTGATGTAGTTGACAGTTACCAGAATGAATGATGTACGGATGCTTTATTCTGCTTCTGCCACGTCTCATCACTCTCTCTTTAGAGACGATGCTTTCACTGCTATCACTCCACACCGTGCAGACGGATAAATGGGTCTGTATTTTAGAACCCTTCTGTTTTATTTAACCTTAAAATGTAAAAAAATAAATATGGGACATTCCAGGATTTTGGTACATTTCAGGGGTGGTCACTTCTGAAAATGTGATCTTCAATTTGATCATTTTTAGTCATATATTTATTAAATACAGGTAATTAAAAGTTTGATTCGTCAAGCTCAGGTATCAAAGCAGTTTTTTAAAATTAGATTATGCAATATATTTGGTAACTTACAGTAACAGGGTTGCGAGTAACAGGGTTGTAAATCTAGGCTAAGTTGTGGTTTACCCCAGGAACAGATGCTAACTGTAAAATTTAGCTATGTATACAAGATCAAGGAGAAACATGGTTATATAAGTATATAAAGTAAATTTTGACTCTACTCATTATTAGTCTTATGTAAGGTCCTGGCCCTGTTTCCTGTCTGTCCTCGTGCCTGTGTTGTCCCACGTGACCCGTGCCCCTGTGTTCTGCCTGTGTTTTTCCACTCACCTGTGTTCTTTTGTAACTCCGCCCCTTCGTCCCAGGTGTTTCATGTTTCCTGTGTGTGTGCACCTCTATTTAAGGTCCGTGTTCCATTTCCCCGGTGTCGATCCTTGTACGTTCATCGTCTGTCAGTGGTCCGTGTTTTCCCCGGTTTCCTCAGTCTTGTTTCAGTTTATCCCAGTTGTTATTTAGTATCTATTTTTGTTAATAAATCCCCTGTTGTTTGCATTTGCGTCCGCCTCCTCGTCTTCCCTGCACCTCCACCCTGACATCTTACAATATGAGTAACAGGGTTGAGTTCACTGAGTAACACACACAACTTGGACAAACATATTTGGAAAAAAAAAACTTGTTATAAATTTGTTAGAGCACTTACAGAAAATGTCCTTGTGATGTCACTTCCTTTGTGCCAGTAGACAGTAGAATATTTTTAACTCTTTCTCTGCCAGGTTCAGTAAAATCCCTTATGGTAACAGGGTTGAGCGCATGTTGTGGGACACAACTTAATAGCATAAAAACTGTAACATGCAAAACAATGTAGACCAAAGAAGTTGTTTTCATAAGTAAATGAGATGCAGATCAACAATATACAAGAGGAAGTCATTTATTTAGAGATTATTTTAATTGTTAAATTTGCCAAAGGAGTTGGTCACCCAATGAGTGGGACAAGAGAAAACGGGCATTTTTTGAGGTGCTCCAAAGGTATTCGGTCTTTTGAATAATATCTAAAGAGATTATTTTTCCATCAAATTTTACAGTTTGCCTTATAACAAGTACATTGTTCACAAAAAATAGTCATTTAGATATTTTGGATATGTACATTTGAAATTTCCCATAAATGTTTTACAATTCTGCATAATTTTGATCTAAAACCTCATCAGATTCAGTCCTAAATGTAGATAAAGAGAACCAAATCATGTAGAATTGGTAAGAAATTGATCTTATACTCACCAATCAAAGAGGTGGTACAAGCGCATCGGGTTGATTCCCAATTCCCATATTATACTCATCAACCGGGGTGTTGGCTTAAGCTGCTCAGGTCAATTGCCATGTTTTACTCGCCAACTGGGATGTTGGCACATGCACACAGGACACTTCCCATATTATACTCAGCAACCGGGGTGTTCCCACTAAAGACTTGGGCTGATTGTTGTATTATACTCTGCAACCAATGTCTTAGCACATAAGGCACAGGACACTTCCTGTATTATACTCAGCAATCGGGGTGTTAGCACATGTAGCTCATGCTGATTATTGTATTATACTCAACAGCCGGGGTGTTGAAACCTGCAGTTTCAATTTCATTGTTTTTATAAATAATGACAAATCATCCTGAACCATACAGTACTTAGAAAAAAAATCCCAAATCATGATACTACCACCAACATGTTTCACAGATGGGATTAGACAATGGGTGTGGCTGCGCTGCTGCTTTTCATCAAACAACATTGCTGCTTGTCTGCAGTTACTAAATATATATCAAATGGACATACTACTAATCTTCTTAGGTTTAAATAAGAACCTTATCTGATCTGTAAAACATGGGGGTGGTATCATCACAGTTTATTCCTAGTTCCTAGTCAGTTTTGTTGTAAACACGGTTTGCCGTCATTAACGAAACAATGAATTTTGAACAGTTAAACCAGCTAATTTCCTCAAGGAAAATATCAAGACACTTGTCCGTGAGCTGAAACTCAAGAGAAGGTGGGTCTTGCAGCAAGACAACGACCCAAAGCACTAACAAGCCAAGGCAAAAGTAGTAGAAAAGTTAACACATATGTCATTATAGACCATCTTTTGATTTGGTCCATTATGTGAAACATGGAACACTGGTGAACCTTCCCAGGAGTGACCGGCCAACCGAAATTACACCAAAAGGGCACAAACAACTCATCCAGGAGGTTCTGAAAAGAACCCAGAACAACATTTAAAGAACTGCAGGATCTCACTCGCCTCAGTTAAGATCAGTGTTAATGATTCAAGTTTTATATCAAATGTATTCAGTAATATTAAACATTCTAAAGTGTTTTTAATTACAGTTCTGCCCTTTTCTATATACATAATCGTGCCAGTCTAAGGCTGTGCCCGCCTGGCTCTTCGGGGGCACAGGCTGACCCCTGGGCTCGACCCGGTAACTCCCCGGCTGCAGCCGATAAGTGAATGCAGAACAGTTCAAACCAATTACCAGGCCCTGCTCTGAACTGCATTTGCATATGATTAATATATTCATTAGCGATTGGCGCGACGGCGACTCGCGAAACTTCACTTCGGCTCCACTGATCTCATTTCTGCATGTCATGCCAGAGCGGCGGCGGGCACCACCAGCTGAGAGGCTCAGCGCCCGCTTCTGATCAGCTCTGGAGCTCCAGGGTTTGGGTGGCCATGGTCTCTTAATGCCATTTCCTTATTCCCACATAATCAGAGAGTGAGATATTGTGTGTGAGGCTCATCGCTATCTTACACCCCACCAAGAGTCCATTTTTTTCACTCCTTCCTCCTGTCTGGTTTAAACAGCAGCAGAGCTTCTGAATATATCTACACTGATGGGCGTGGTGTTCTGGAAATGAGGTGTGTTCAGGTAAATTTCTGGAGTTTTGCTTGTTTATCTTGGTAACAGAAAACACAGGAGCTCCACTGACTGAATACAACCTAGACAGACGCCAACAGTCAGACGTTCATCGCTATCTCGGTAACACAGGTGCTGTGCCGAGCCGAGCGTACACCCCCACTTATTACACACACATGAACACACAGCAGCACAAACCCAACTTTTACATCAACAATAAACAGAATAGTAAATAAAATAACATTGCTGTTCCCGTAAATGAGCTGCTGGAGCTCCTTCACAGCGTCAACCAGCAGCTCAGTTTCCTCTGCTGAGAAGAGTTTGTTGAACACGTCCAGGTAGCTGCACCGTTACAATAGCAATCCCCTGGGTTAAAAAAGTCAGAGCTCACCAGGGAACTGACTCTTAAAGGGAATGATGAGCAAGAGACACTCTGATTGGTTTATTATTTCACGTTACATCCAAACCAAACACACCCATACTTCTTTTGCGCATTTTGAGCCACACAAGGTGTACTTTTCCCATCGTTACAATAGCAAAGACACATTGAAAAGCCCTAAATCAAACTGCATGGGGCACGGTTGATGACTTGCACCCATAATCTGAACATCCAGATCAGAATTAATACAACACTTACACAGAAATGGACATCATCAGTGAGGATCACAAGCCATCAAACCAAACTGAACTGCTTGAATTTTTGCACCAGGAGTAAAGCAGCATAAAGTTATCCAAAAGCAGTGTGTAAGACTGGTGGAGGAAGAGAACATGATGCCAAGATGCATGAAAAAATAACGTGATTAAAAACCAGGTTTATTCCACCAAATATTGATTATTTCTGAACTCTTAAAACTTTATGAATATGAACTTGTTTTCTTTGCATTATTTGAGGTCTGAAAGCTCTGCATCTTTTTTGTTATTTCAGTCATTTCTCATTTTCTGTAAATAAATGCTCTAAATGAGAATATTTTTATTTGGAATTTGGGAGAAATGTTGTCTGTAGTTTATAGAATAAAACAACAATGTTCATTTTACTCAAACATAAACCTATAAATAGCAAAATCAGAGAAACTGATTCAGAAACTGAAGTGCTCTCTTAATTTTTTTTTTTTTTCCAGAGCTGTATAATAGGAATTTCAGGGTATTGCATGCAGTATATTTGCACAAATACACATTATCTGTTCTATAATTACAGATTGTATTCCCGTATCGGTTTCTCTGCATACTGAAATATTTTTAATAAAGGTTTTTTTTTTTGCTGGGCGAAAATCCCACACCAGGAATAGCGCTCTCCATCCTGTGGGGGAGGAATATCTGCCAAAGAATCTGAATATGAATTTGAAGAGTGTCAACAGGTTATAGTTGGGTTTTTCTCGTTAAGTCAGAGAGAAATATATATATATATATATATATATTCAGACGTTTCCCTGCTGAGAGAGTTTTTTTCTGAATGTCCATCAGATTCTCTTCTTTTCTTACATTCATCGTATTCAGACTGTCAGATTATATCATATTAAATATATGTGCAATTAGACGGAGTGAAATAATATAAAATTCCACTTATATTTACACATTTATATATTTACATATTTTACACTGCATTTTCAACCTGCATATCCTATTTTTAAGTGAAATAATTATTCAAATAAGTTAGAAATTTAGACTAGAATGGGCAACTGTTTCATGATAATCAGTCTATATTGTAACATATCAATTTTTTATTTTATGAAAATATATTATATTTTTTTATATTGCACATTTTTTGCTATTGTAAAAATATATTACCACAAACAAGAAATAAAAGAGATTTAACTGCTGCAAACAGTGTTCACCAGCTGTTTACCATACTGTTAACTGTGTGGTTTTATTATGTACTGCCCATTCAGGGCACCCAAATGTTTGCTTCAGACTTTTAGTATAATAAACAAAATAGAAATACATGTGTTTTATTAATATATTAAATTAATGTTACATTTTAACTGTAAATGATTTTTAAACTTTTGAACTTTTGCATGATAAATGATGTGATCTGGACATCAAACCAAACTGAACTGCTTGATTTTTTGCACCAGGAGTAAAGCAGCATAAAGTTATCCAAAAGCAGTGTGTAAGACTGGTGGAGGAGAACATGATGCCAAGATGCATGAAAATAAAAAACTGTGATTTCTGAACTCTTAAAACTTTATGAATATGAACTTGTTTTCTTTGTATTATTTGAGGTCTGAAAGTTCTGCATCTTTTTTGTTATTTCAGTCATTTCTCATTTTCTGTAAATAAATGCTCTAAATGAGAATATAAATAGCAAAATCAGAGAAACTGATTCAGAAACTGAAGTGATCTCTTCATTTTTACAGAGCTGTATGTATATTAAATTTGAGGAAAGTAGAGAAGTTGACAGTCTTAAAGTGAGGAATGTAAGTAAAGAAGAGAATCTGATGGACATTCAGAGAAAACTCTCTCAGCAGGGAAACGTCTGAATATATATATATATATATATATATATATATATATATATATATATATATATATATATATATATATATATATATATATTTCTCTCTGACTTAACGAGAAAAACCCAACTATAACCTGTTGACACTCTTCAAATTCATATTCAGATTCTTTGGCAGATATTCCTCCCCCACAGGATGGAGAGCGCTATTCCTGATATCTGATTTTCACACGGCTTTTTAAAACAATATTCATTTTAATGTGTTTCTGCAGACGGAACGAGCTGCATGCAGTCCTCACAAATACCCAGCGTCTCGTTTAATGGCTGCTCTAATCCCCTGCGTTATCCTGACACCAGCAGCTCATAACTGCTCATAACTGCTTATAACTGCTGGCCTGACCTCATTATAAGAGTTATGAAAAGATGCGTCGCCCCCCCAGGAAACAATACCAATAAAACCACTGTCCTCAACTGCAGCCCGAAACCAGCTATCATTAATGACTGATATTTTATACTCTTATGAACACACACACACACACACTGCATTTCCCAAGGTTACACTTCCTTTATGTGTTTTGTGGTAAAGTGGTCCACGCTGATTTATTGGATATACTATAAGCAGCCAATAGGAAGCCCAGCATGAAACAATATAGAAAACAATAAAAACATATATATATATATATATATACCAATACCAGAGTAATATAATATAAACCTCTATATTTAATTAATCAATAACATTTATTTTTACTCGGTAATGCACTAATAAACAATGTTAATAAAGAAACCCATAAAATGTATTTTTAAGTATATGCATGCTCATTTCCAATGCAGCCAAGCCTTTACAAAGACTAAAAAAAAGTATTGAAATTAAAATCAAGTATTTAATCAGGTTAAGCTAAACTGTCACAGTTTAGCCCGTGTCTGTCTCGTTGTGTCTCCCTCTCCTGGTCTATTGTGCTCCTGCCCCTCTGTTTTCCTGTCATGTTTCCCAGCCATGTGCTACTGTTGTGTTTTGGTCCTGTCTCCGCCCTAGCCCCACCCTGTCATTAGTGATTTGTAACCCCGCCCCCTCTTGATTGATCCTCAGGTGTTTCCAGTTTCCTGTTCCCTCCATGTGTATATAAGCCCCTTTGTTTCAAGCCTTCTTTGTCTAGTCTTTTGTTAGTTTGTTTGCTGTCTGTGATCAGGTTTGTGTGATTCCTTGCTGTGTGTCTGTCAGGTTGTTTTTTGTTTCTAGAGTTACTGGTTTCTTAGTCTTGATTTATACTTTATTCTCATCTTTGTTATTTTAGTTATTTCAGTCTTGTATTTTTGTCTTGCGTTTACCCGTGTTTATTTTCTGTTTATATTCAGTGAAACTTTGGTTTATTTTGTTTGTTTGTCAGTTTGTTTTAGTTTGTTTAATAAATAAAGTATTATTCTGCACTTTTGTCCATCCGTCTCCCACGTAACATAAACTAAGTAACATTGCAAACAAAACAATAAAGGCCGAATGATAAAAGCATTAGAAAAACAAATAAACAAACAAACAATATAAGATTTAATTAAAATAAATAAAATAAACAAATTAAGGAGACATAAACACTCTAGTCTAACCATTTTTGAAAATATATCTCAGGTGTGAATATATTTAAAGTCTATACATTAAAAAAAAAGTAAAAAAAAAAAAAAACTCTGGGTAAAATTTAGAGCAAAACATGATCAGTTCCAGGAAAATATAACAATCCTGCTTCCTTTTACATTTTAAATGATGATATTTTTGAGCAGCTGTATGTCTTCTGGAGTAAAAGAGATCAGGGCATGTGTCTGTCTGATATAATTACTGTGTTATAAGACCTGAAAAAGAGGAACTGAAAACAAAAACAGAGAAAAAACACACCAAAACAGCCTAGAGTTCAAAGGGCTAAGTCGAAAAATCGATTTTTTTAAACACACCCCTGATATTATTTATTCTACACCTCTGTTCTGAAATGTGCTTTATTCTGTGGATAAATGTTCTTTTCCTGTAAATTCCACTGAGCTGCTCTTCTGCTAATTGGCTGCTGAGAGTGAACACATTTTCAGGCCGGGTTTGTCAGCTTGTATCTCAAGTCCACAGTGATTTGCATAAGCCTGCTGTTTGCCATAAGCCTGTAATGTTCCTCCAGCCTCAGATGAGCTCCAGCGCTAAACAGATGTTTCATTATAGCTGCTGCTGCTGCTGCTGCTGCTGCTGAAGAGCGGCGTGACCAACCTGTGACGTCTACTCAACCCCCACATCAAACCTCAGATAAACCTGTTACACTTCACAATAAGAGTACAGCAATTAACAGACCTTACAACAGCAATTAACACTGTTTTATGGTCAATTAATGTCTCATCTTATTATTAATTGACATTAATTAAGACATTATTCATCAAAATATGCATGATGTTATAAATATTAAAACATTAAGCCATCAGTTGAAATGTATAATGATTAATTATGTCTTAATGATTAACTAGTGTCAATTAAAAGTCTTTTGACATTCTGTTGTCAAAACAGTTAATTAACCCATAAACTCATATGCAGATACCACAGCAACCCTTACTACAGGTACCGCAGCAACCTGTACAGATAGCATAGCAACTTATATTCCGATACCACAGCAATTCATATGCAGATACCACAGCAAACCTTATGCAGATACCATAGTAACCCATACAGATATCACAGCAACTCATAGAGATACTAGAGCAACCCATACAGACACCATATCAACTCATATGCGGATGCAGCAACTCTTACAAATACCACAGTTACCCATGCAGAATAAAACTACTTGAACTTGTGACACCACAGCAACCCATACATATACCAGAGCAACCCACACAGGTACCATAGAAATTTACATGCAGATACCACAGCAACCCATACTACAGACACCACAGCAACTCATATACAGATACCACAGTAACCCATGCAGAATAAAACTACTTGAACTTGTAATACCACCACAACCCATACAGATACCATGGCAATTTATATGCAGATACCACAGCAACTCATATACAGATACCATAGCAACTCATACAGATAGCATAGCAACCCACACAGATACCACAGCAACGTATATGCAGATACAATAGCAACCCATATAGATACCACTGCAACCTTTACCGATACCACAGCAACCCATATTCAGATACCACAGCAACCCACACAGATACCACAGCAACCCATATTCAGATACCACAGCAACCCACACAGATACCACAGCAACCCATATACAGATACCACAGCAACCCACACAGATACCACAGCAACCCATATACAGATACCACAGCAACCCATATTCAGATACCACAGCAACCCATATTCAGATACCACAGCAACCCATATTCAGATACCACAGCAACCCATATTCAGATACCACTGCAACCTTTACCGATACCACAGCAACCCATATACAGATACCACAACAACCCATACAGATACCACAGCAACCTATACAGATACCACAGAAACCAATGCGGAAAAAAAGCTACTTAAACTTGTGATACCGCAGCAACCCATGCAGAATAAAACTACAGATACTTGAGATACTACAGTACCTCGTGGAGATACCACAGCAACCCACGTAGAACAAAACAACTTGAGTTCCTACATCAGCTGATACAGATTAGCTTCTGATGTTGGATGCAAATCCGATCTGATCACAATATTCTGTAACTGTACAATTCCGTAACTGATGTCTTAGTGGGTTTTTACATGGGATAATAAAATCTGATTTAATCTGATCACACTGGGTTCATATTTTGACGGCGAGTGTGAACAGAATGTGGTTAAATTGGATCCAGAGATAAACAGTGTTAATAAAATCTATAAACAGGTTTTTTATTCTCTCTCTCTGTTATAAAGCGAGTGAGATGTGTTTTCTCTCTCAGGAAGAGCTAATGCTACGCTAATAAAGGCTGCATCTCTGATGTAACGGATCCTGAGAGACTCATCATTAGCAGTAATGTAATGTGGGCACGCTGGCACGCTGGCACTGACTCAGGACTGAGGGTGGGCATCTCCTTCACCCGCTCAGGCCCTGTACTCAGCTGATTATGAGATGTGTGAGGGAGATAGATGGAGCAGCGTTACGGAGGTGAGCTGGATGGATCAGTGATTCCCTCTGACTCTGTATTAAACCTTCAGATGAGAAAGAGGCCTGACTCGACTCGGCCCGACTCGCCGTGATCCACTGCTTGATCCCCTAATCACCCCTCAGACTGATTTCAGCTAATGGTGGGAAATGGGCGGGGCTACAGGCTCTAGTGCTGGAGGATGATGGTGATTTTTTTGTGTAAAAATAAAATAATTCAGTTTAATTCACTTTTAACTTTTAATAATTAAATACAAAACAAGAATCTTATTTGAAGACATCCCACCTTTTAAAAGCATGCATAAACTAGTGCTGTAAACTGTAAATTAAACTTGTATGTGTTCATTTTAAGAGAAATCAAATTAAACCAGCTTGGCTACAACTTTCTTCCTAATTCCCTAATTCACACATTTTACACTGCAATAAACTAAATCTAAGAAAATTTTTAAATCTCTGATAATAATTTTTGTCTTATCAAACATTGTGTAAAAGTAAGAGTATAATCTTAATTAGTCTTACTTAGAATTTAAAATAACCTTATTTTAAGTGATTTTAGCTTAACATAAGCACAAAAGTACTGTGACCAAATCGAAGCCAAAAAAATGTGATTTCTGCTTCATTTCACTCTTATTCACTTTATTTGAAGAAAAATTAGCTTTTTCCATTAGCAGATTGGTAAGCTTAATTTAAATATTATATGTCTTAATTTACATATATTTTGCTAGTTTTTGCCAATTCATTTTTTGTGCTGTACAGAGCCTATTGATGTATTAATCATTTTATTCAGCAAAGTAAATACATCATAATTTCTGCGGACTTTTCGAAAGTAGATTAAGGCGGTGTTAAGTTAATGCATATTTAAATTATGATTAATTAACTAATATTGTTGCAATTAATACAGTTATTTTTTTAAGCAATTAACACCACCACTAAAAACTCTTAATCTTTCTCAACCCCCACAGAAACCCATACAGATAGCAAAGCAACACATACAGATATCACAGCAACCTATAGATACCACGGCAACCAGGGCCGCCGCTCTGCATACGCAGACAACGCAGCCAGCGTTAGGCCTCAACCATTTTGCAGTTGCAGGGAGCCAAATTGACTGAGAATGAAATGTGTTGAAATTATGACATTATTAAATTTAAAACCCAATGTGAATTATTTATGATACGCTCATCTTTTTTGTCTTTAAACATTGCATGGGGCACCTACTCTACTACTTAAAAGCAGCACGTTATTATTTTTGTGCATAATATAATGCCCCCACCCCTATTGCCTGAAATGGCACGGCTCGGTTTGCTCTGTTGGTTGTTGCCAGATGTGACATTTTCCAGTCAAATAAATAATCAAAAAATGCATGGAGGCGCTAAATCTTGCGCATGTTTAACCATTTTTAAAGTGTATGTGGCCATTCTATACAAAAACTTGTCCAGTGCAATATTTGTGTAAGTTAAAAACTTAAAATAAAATAAACAAATAGGATGAAAAATCGTAACTTATCTGGCAACCTTAGTCCTAACTAAAGTAGCAACGCTACTTGAGTTTGGCAGGAGACAAGTTCACCGCGCGAAGTTGCTACTAAATGGTAATTCAACTATGAAGCGACGGTTTGAGTCTGGAGCTGAGAAGAAGAAAAAGAAGCAGAAAGATGAGGCCCATGCATCCCTTTCTGGTGAGTAACTTTGATGATAAAGGTTTAAATAGTTTTGATTACTTCATGTTCAGTGGTGTTGCCTGAGCTAGTTACGTTGGCTTTGCTGATTTGGTAGCTTTAAACGCTTAACTAGAAACTAATCTGGGTATTGCAAGGCACGTGGCACGTTTGCAAATAGTAGTAGTGTAGTTTGAAGATTTTTAGTGACTTTAATAAAAAATTAATAAACAGAGTAGCCTACCTATTGACTAATGCCGTCAGTGCACTATCCAAATGGTCTGTATGACAGCAGGATCAGACAGCTCTATAGATTTTGACAGGCTGATATAAATACACCACGAATATAAACGATAATTTCATAACCTTTAAGGCTGGCTTGTGTAAATGACGTGTCCACTGCTTAAAATAGACATGCATCGTTTCATTTATTATTTATACATTATAAATAGTACTCTTGTGCTGTTCTTCACTGTTATTGGCCTTACTTATAACGTTGTAAATATTCACAGTTACATGTGTAATTTTAATAAATAGTAAAATTTTGCGTAAACCTTTTGTGTTTGTGTGTGTGTGTTTTTTTTTTTTTTTTTTTTTTTTTTGGGGGGGGCCTCCCTGACCAGTTATGCTTAGGGCCTCCAAAACCTTAGCAGCGGCCCTGACGGCAACCTACACAGATACCACAGCAACCCACGCAGGTAAAACAGCAACCCACACAGATACAACAACAACTCATACAGATACCACAGAAACCCATACAGATGTTTCTGTTCATACAAATCTGATCGGAACTTGTGTGTTCACTGTGGGAGGTAAAGGATTTGCACTCAACCTCTTTCTTTCACGGTGCATCAGTTCAGTGCCACCTTTGGTGTCCTAACCTAAGGGCATCATGGGAATTGTAGTTTCTGTGGGAAAATATCACTCACTCACTTAAGTGAAAGTACAACTTAGGGTCAGAAACCTGAGAAACTGAATAGAGAGAGAGAAAGAGAAACTGTGAAGGTGATGCCTTTGATGATGAGGAGGATGGTGATGAAGATGATCTTCAGCATTACACATTGTAGGTTGGATGGAGTGACGTCACAGGGGTGTGAACAGAAGCAGGACTGACTGGCAGGTTGTTAGTGAGGGTGGTTGGGGGGGGGGGGGTGCTCTCAGGGCGCGCGCGCGAGAGAGAGAGCGCGAGTCAGTGAGTGAGCCAGCGAGCCAGAGAGAGAGAGAGAGAGAGAGAGAGAGAGGATATCGCGCGCGCAGCTCAGAGAGCTGAGAGAGAGCACTGCGCACTCACTGTTCGCGCGCGCTTGAAGAAGAAGGAGAAGAAGTGGTGGCGCTCTGATCTCGCCGCTTATATGTCGCGCGCCCCTCTCACCTTTGCCTCGCACGCGCCCCACAACCACGACCGCGACTACGAAGACGAGGAAGAGGACGACGACGACCAGCGGGAGGATGAGCATAGAGGAGATAATGTAGAGGGAGCGCGCGCTCGCTCGTGAGTGCGCGGGACGCCTTCATCTCGCGGCTCGTCTCGAGACCATGTTCCTCCCCTCGCTACTCATCTTCGTCTCGAGCGGAGCGCGCGGCGAGGTCTCGTGAACTTTCCGGAGGAAGGAGTGTGTTCTGTGTTTCTTTTTTTCAGCTTTTTTTCTCTTTTATGTTTCTCTTTTTCTCTCTTTTTTTTTTTAATCTTTTGATCTTTTACAAGCCTGCGTTACCGGCACGCGCACTCCTGATCTTTTGCACGCGTTACCTGGAACGAGGTAACGGTAACTAAAACAGGAAAACAGGAGGGTTAAAAAGGGGTAACTGCGTGGCTGCGCGCGTGGGTGCGCACGTGGGTACCCGGAGGTCTCGCGGACGCGCGAGCGTGGAATGTTCGCGTCCGGACCGTGTGGAGTACCCGCGCTGAGCTGAAGGGCTGGGAGAGAGGAGCGCGCGAGCGAGCGAGCGTCGACATTTGGGGAGTGCAACGTCGTCAATGGGAGGAGGAGGACTGATCTGGAATCGATATCGATCATTATGTGGATAAAACGGTGTATAGCGCGCAGGTAAGACGTCGTAAGACCTTGCGTTGTGTTTTTGATGTTGCTGTAATGTAACAAGACTTAATCTGCTCTTAATCGGCAAGAGAGCCACTGTTACATTTTTGATACACTGTAACATCTATGCAACTCTCACTGTAACATTAATGCAACACTGTTACAGGAATTACTTATGAACCACTGTTACGTCACTGTTACAACTATACAACACTGTTACATTTATGTTACACTGTCACACGTATAGAGCACTCACTGTTACATCTATGATACTCTCAATGTTACACTTATAAAACATGTACAGTTACATCTATGAAACAAACGATGTTGACACATATGATGCACTCACTGTTACATATATGATACATCTACAGAACATTCTGTTACATCTATGCAACACTATCACATGTATAGAAAATGGATTGTTGCCTTAATAAAAGAGTAACATCCAATTCAACACTGTTACAACAAACAATGTTACATCTATGATGCTCTCACTGTTACATATAGGATACATGTACAGAACAGTACATGCATGGCATACTGTTACACCTATAAAACACTGTTACACCGATTGACTGTTACATCTATGTCATACTCACTGTTACATCTATGACACATTCAATGTTACATCTATAAAACACTCAATGTTACATCTATTCAAACCAGGTGCATTGTGGGAATAGCAGTTTTTGTGAGCATTGTTACACATCTGTGATAGAAACAGTTTTGCACTTTTGACATACTTACTGTTACATCTATGACAAATTCCATGTTACATCTATAAAACACACACTGTTACACCTATGAAACAATCAGTGTTACATCTATGAAACCAGGTGCATTGTGGGAATGGCAGTTTTTATGAGCACTGTTACACCTATGATTGAAACAGTGCTACACATATGACACATGCAATGTCACATCTATAAAACACTCACTGTTACACCTATGAAACACTCAGTGTTACAGCTATGACATTCCCACTGTTATACCTATAAAACACTCACTATTACTCCTATGAATCAATCCGTGTTACATCTATGACCCTCACTGTAACACCACTGACCCTCACTGTCACACCTATGAAACACTGTTACATTGATGTGTTTTGTTGCATACTTCTAAAAGAACTGTAGCAGAGTTTTTTAACGTGTTTTTTGACCTCATGCGTGGTCAACCCAACGAGTGACGTCATACACTCATGCACGAGCTCTGTATTTATGTTTTCTCACGCTCTGAATATCATAAAGGGACCAAACGCTTTTGAGAAACAAGTTTTTTTTTAACCATTACTTCACTCGAGTCTCGCTAGGGGGCGCCAAACCACCGCCACTACAGCTCCAAGTTTCACATCAGTTCCAGCAATTAGGTCGACTACCTGCTGCCTAACACACACACGCACACACACACACACACACTGAGCCAGACACATAGGAATCACACACACACACTTATACACACACTCATACACACCTACGCACACATCATGCAATTAACTCCATGCCCCGTGCGTCTTTTTAAGAATGTTATGTAATGTGCTGCTGGGTTCATCAGGAGGCTCTGGACAGGCTGTATGGAGATGATGGTGGTGTGATTATAAGGCTGCATGGAGATGATGGTGGTGTGATTATAAGGCTGTATGGAGATGATGGTGTGATTATAAGGCTGTATGGAGATGATGGTGGTGTGATTATAAGGCTGTATGGAGATGATGGTGTGATTATAAGGCTGTATGGAGATGATGGTGGTGTGATTATAAGGCTGTATGGAGATTGTGTGATTAAGGCTGTATGAAGATGATGGTGGTGTGATTATAAGGCTGTATGGAGATGATGGTGTGATTATAAGGCTGCATGGAGATGATGGTGGTGTAATTATAAGGCTGTATGGAGATGATGGTGTGATTATAAGGCTGTATGGAGATGATGGTGGTGTGATTATAAGGCTGCATGGAGATGATGGTGGTGTGATTATAAGGCTGTATGGAGATGATGGTGTGATTATAAGGCTGTATAGAGATGGTTGTGGTGTGATTATAAGGCTGTATGGAGATGATGGTGGTGTGATTATAAGGCTGTATGGAGATTGTGTGATTAAGGCTGTATGAAGATGATGGTGGTGTGATTATAAGGCTGTATGGAGATGATGGTGTGATTATAAGGCTGCATGGAGATGATGGTGGTGTAATTATAAGGCTGTATGGAGATGATGGTGTGATTATAAGGCTGTATGGAGATGATGGTGGTGTGATTATAAGGCTGCATGGAGATGATGGTGGTGTGATTATAAGGCTGTATGGAGATGATGGTGTGATTATAAGGCTGTATAGAGATGGTTGTGGTGTGATTATAAGGCTGTATGGAGATGATGGTGGTGTGATTATAAGGCTGTATGGAGATTGTGTGATTAAGGCTGTATGAAGATGATGGTGTGATTATAAGGCTGTATGGAGATGATGGTGGTGTGATTTTAAGGCTGTATGGAGATGATGGTGGTGTGATTATAAGGCTGTATGGATATGGTGGTGGTGTGATTATAAGGCTGTATGGAGATGATGGCGTGATAAGGCCATATGGAGATGGTGGTGTGATTATAAGGCTGTATGGAGATGATGGTGGTGTGATTATAAGGCTGCATGGAGATGATGGTGGTGTGATTATAAGGCTGCATGGAGATGATGGTGGTGTGATTATAAGGTTGCATGGAGATGGTGGTGGTGTGATTATAAGGCTGTATGGAGATGATGGTGTGATTATAAGGCCATATGGAGATGATTGTGTGATTATAAGGCTGCATGGAGATGATGGTGGTGTGATTATAAGGCTGCATGGAGATGGTGGTGGTGTGATTATAAGGCTGCATGGAGATGATGGTGGTGTGATTATAAGGCCATATGGAGATGGTGGTGTGATTATAAGGCTGTATGGAGATGGTGGTGTGATTATAAGGTTGCATGGAGATGGTGGTGGTGTGATTATAAGGCTGTATGGAGATGATGGTGTGATTATAAGGCCATATGGAGATGATTGTGTGATTATAAGGCTGTATGGAGATGATGGTGGTGTGATTATAAGGCTGCATGGAGATGATGGTGGTGTGATTATAAGGCCATATGGAGATGGTGGTGTGATTATAAGGCTGCATGGAGATGATGGTGGTGTGATTATAAGGCCATATGGAGATGGTGGTGTGATTATAAGGCTGTATGGAGATGGTGGTGTGATTATAAGGTTGCATGGAGATGG
Organism: Astyanax mexicanus; assembly: GCF_023375975.1. Lineage (NCBI taxonomy): Eukaryota > Metazoa > Chordata > Actinopteri > Characiformes > Acestrorhamphidae > Astyanax > Astyanax mexicanus. The sequence continues at coordinate 49,255,652 of NC_064419.1, read as the reverse complement.
TGGTGGTGTGATTATAAGGCTGTATGGAGATGATGGTGTGATTATAAGGCTGTATGGAGATGGTGTGATTAAGGCTGTATGGAGATGATGGTGTGATTAAGGCTGTATGGAGATGATGGTGTGATTAAGGCTGTATGGAGATGATGGTGTATTTTGGCAATGAAATTCTTGTCGATATGACAAAACACTGTGAAATATTTAATTAATTTCAATAAATACAAGAAGACATTAAAGGAATTATGTAGCATTTCGATGATCTTATCTGGGTTGCTTTTATCTTTTGAACTTATCTTGTACAACAGAGAAAACTGATGAGTGCCAGTTTCACCATTATATATTTCACCATTGATGGTCTTGTTTGCAATTCCACTTGAAGGTATTTTCAAAGTTCCTGAAATTCTTCTTTTTGGATTGACTGACCTTCATTTCACCTTCTTGCCTTAGTTAAGTATTTTTGCTTCTTATAATATGGATTAGAACATTGCTCAAATATAGCTATTCATGGATATGTATCCGGGTATACATCAAGGGTTTTTATCTGGGTATTTATCAGGTATTTATCTTTTTTTTATTCAGCTTTTTTTCTGGATATTTCTCCGGATATTTATTTGGATATTTATCCGAGTATTAACCGGGTATTCATCCAGATATTTATCTGGTATGTATCCGGGTATTTATCTGGATATTCGTCCGGGTATTTATTTGAGTATTTATCCAGATACTAAGCATTAATCGGGGTTTTATCTGGGTTTTTATTCATTTTTTTCTGGAAATGTATTTGGTTATTTATCTGGGTAGTTATCCTGGTATTTATAGAGGTATTTATCCGGATATCTATCTAGGTATTTACCAGGTATTAATTTGGTTATTTATCAGGTATTTATCTAAATATTTATTCTGGTATTTATCCAGATTTTTATCAGGTTTATTTTTTTCTAAATAGTTATCCAGGCATTTATCAGGTATTTATTCAGGAGTTGTTTTTATCCGAGTAGTTACCCTGGTGTTTATCCACGTATTTACCTGGGTATTTATCCAGGTATTTACCCTGGTATTTATCAGGTATTTACCCTGGTATTTATCAGGTATTTATCTGGGTATTTATTAGGTATTTATCTGGGTATTTATCCGGGCATTTATCAGATATTTAGCTGGATATTTATCTGGGTATTTATCAGGCATTTATCTGGGTATTTATCAGGTATTTATCTGAGTGTTTATCAGGTATTTATCTGGATACTTATCTGGGTATTTATCTGGGAACTTATCTGGGTATTTATCAGGCATTTATCTGGGTATTTATCAGGTATTTATCTAGGTATTTATCTAGGTTTTTATCAGGTATTTATCAGCTATTTATCTGGGTATTTATTAGGGTTTTTTATCAGGTATTTATCTGTGTGAGTTTGAGGATCTGGTGAGGATGAGATGTGGAGGTCATATCTGCTGATGAGTCCGTATCTCAGCTCTTCCTGCAGGAGGAACCGCGGGGGATCAGCTGCTGTTCTGATGGAGATGATTTATTGACGGGGCTCTGAAGGCCATTATGAGTAAATGACAGAGCTTTTAATTAAAGTTCAGTCTGACAGGAAGGCCTTCACCCCCCCGTCCCCCGAGCTCCTCAACTAACATCTATTTTAATACAAAACCTTCTGTCACTTATCTGACAATAAAACAATAATAACATACATTTACAATCAGTGATTAAATTTAATACAATTTCAGTTCAGTGTAAATTTAGTTAAACAGCACTTTTCACAACGACTGTTATTACAAAGCAGATTTACAGATTTGTTTTTGCTTATGTTTATTATTGTCTACATTGTAAATTATAATACATCAATTACAATTAAGACATCAATTACATCAGGGAACATCTAGGGAAGCTTAGACCTATTCAACACTTTATTAAAACAAATATATATATATATATAAAATTCTGATGTCATCATGCATCCCTAAATAGTATGAATGATAAATTCAGCCAAAAATATATTATTTGGACTAATTTCAAATACAGAATTACCGAATTCTGCACAATACTCAAAAGAATCTGATTTTTAACTAACAATTAATTGCAAAAAACATTCAAATATAAAGCAGACATAGACTTTTCTATTTTAAATGTAATAAATCAGATATATTGTGCATGTATTGCGATATTAAAAGACTTTTAAATCATTTTCACCAGGAGCCAATGATCCAGCTTATCATGCTATTAATAAAGATAAATCTATATCTCTAACCCTGCGTACTTTCAGTGTAATTAGGGTCATCACTATTGTTTATATAAGTAATTGTTTAACCAGTTGATTAATTGATTTATTGGTAAAAATGCCAAATGAGTATAATTTACTGTTTAAATAGAAAAGTAGGATTGGATAGGATGAGAAGGGTTTAAAATGCTGTTATTTAGAAATGTTGTAATACTATTTAAATACTGCATTTAAAAAATCTGATTTTATATTTGTAATATAAGTAATAATATTCTTTAAAATTATCCATTATCACCTGATACTGATATAATTCCAATGTCATTGTGCATCCCTAATCAGTATATTAGTATATAAATGCTAATAATTCAGCTAGTATTGATACTAATCTTGAAATACATTATAGTTCTTATTTTATTGATTTTGATATAAAAAAACTATTAAAAACTGTAATTATTTTTCTGTGATATTTATTTTGCAGATAATTACTCAAAAATATATATATATATAAATGAAAACTAAGCAGGAGTTTTAAAGTATCAGAAATGAGGGATATCATTAACCATCACAGTGGGAGTGTACGCTACTTTATACTCGTTTTGGTTGAATTATTGATTTATAATTCAGTATTTTTACTGATATCAGTTGAATAAATGTAATTTTATATACTGTAATAATGTTTAATGTACAGTAATGGGATGATCAGTAAATACAGAGTGTGTAACAGTGTAACAGTGTAATAGTGCACAGTGTGGATGAGTTGTAGGACAGTAATTAGTGATGGTGCACGGTGTGACGCTCTGCTGGAGGAGGATCTGTACGGGCTGCAGGTCGGGGGGGTGAGGGGTGAGGTTAAGTCTGAGGTGGAGGAAATCCTGCAGAACATGCTGTGCTGAACATCCATCATCATCTCCTCACAGCAGATACAGGTGAGACAGAACTGATGGCACAGGTTAAAATACCTGTACCTGCAGAAACTCAAGCTCTCTCTGCTGTTTATATGTAGTATAGTATAGAGGGTGGACGATATGGCCCTACTATAAGATCACGATGTTTTAGAGAGCTTTTGTGAAAACGATATTTTTGGCGATATGAGAAAACATCAAATTTTAAAATAAAAAAAATATATATATATTAACGTTTTATTAAGTATAAATCAAAAATATCTGTTATAAAAATAAATGTATAAATAAATTAAACTTATTCATATTTTTTCAACTTTGAATCTTAACTGTTTAAAATAAAGCTCATGTGATGTTTTAAAAGCATGTTTAAAAGCAAGTTCCTTTTTTTTCTTTTAAGAAAGTCTTTATTTTAAAGAATTGTTTGACTGCATGTTCAAATAATTGATATTTATGACAAACAAATCACTCCTGTTACTGGAACTCACTCCTGTTACTTTTTATGTTACAAGTAAAAGGATTTAAAGTAACAGGAATTATTTTATTTTTTTTTGGAATTAGCAAAAACATTAAAAATAGCTAAATGGCGGCTATGCTAATAACATGAGGACACTGAGCACATTCTAGTGATTTTCCCAAATTTTTTATTTTAAAAATGAACCAGGTAACAGGACTGAGTAATAGTCATCGTTACAATAAGATCAAATATACAGAAAAAAACTATTGAGGGAACTCTGGTCTTCCCATGATCTTCAGAACCAGAATCAGCTGATGTCACTTCCTGTTGTAGATGTGACTTCCTGTTGTAGAAAGTTCCAGATGTTTCAGATGATCAGGGTAATGTGTTACAGTAACAGGACTGAGTGAAACCACGACACAGGGACACAACTAAAATGTGTATTTTAACTTAAATATTATGGATTTATTATGAAAAAAAACAACAATGCAAAAAAGTACATCTCTAAATGATTTTAATAATAATTATATTTCATGGTAAAGTTTATAGTTAGAGAGAGTGGGGGAGAATGGGTATTAAATGCTATTTTTCAGTGTTCTAAGTAGTTTTTATTAATGTTTTTAATCATACATCTTACTTTTGCAATTAGATCAATGTATAAGACACTATGCTTAATAGTAAAATGTATTTTAAAGTTATTTTGTGTGCACATTTATACATGTAATTTCCTGGGGACGGAAATGGCTCCCATTCAGTAGAATGGCCCATATAAACGTTTGTTTCGTAAAAAAAAATCCTTCCCAATACCAATTTCATGCAGGTACACCTCTAACGCTCTATACTCTCAGCAGAATTAGGGTCGTCACTATTGATTATGTAAGTAATTGCGTAACCAACTGATTTATTGATTTATTGACGAAAATGCCAAACAAGAAAAGTGGATTCAGACTAACAGAGACTTACTAAAGCAATGCTTTTAAAAATTATTTACTGTTGGAAAAAAATTAACTAAAAAGCATCTAAATTCTCAGCTAATTAGAAATGAGAAATAACTGAAAAAGGTTTAAAATATTTTTTATCAATGTCACAATACTACCATAAAACTGCATTCAAAATCTTTTGAAAAATCAGTTTTGAGATTTAGGTAAGAGTAATTTCAGTCAATATTGATACTAAGCTTTAAACACATTAATTTATTAATTGAAGGACTTTAATAACTGAATTTCGAATAAAACTTTCAAAAAAGAGAGCACTTAAAAATGATGAGTTTCTTTGATTTTAGCAAATTGAAAACCTCTGGAATATAATCAAGAGGAAGATGGATGATCACAAACCATCAAACCACCAAACTGAACTGCTTGAATTTTTACACCAGGAGTAAAGCAGCATAAAGTTATCCAAAAGCAGTGTGTAAGACTGGTGGAGGAGAACATGATGCCAAGATGCATGAAAAAACTGTGATAAAAACCAACCAGGGTTATTCCACCAAATATTGATTATTTCTGAACTCTTAAAACTTTATAAATATGAACTTGTTTTCTTTGCATTATTTGAGGTCTGAAAGTTCTGCATCTTTTTTGTTATTTCAGTCATTTCTCATTTTCTGTAAATAAATGCTCTAAATGAGAATATTTTTATTTGGAATGTGGGAGAAATGTTGTCTGTAGTTTATAGAATAAAACAATATATATATATATATATATATATATATGAATATATCATCTTGTACCTTAACAGAGGTGAAGATCTGTCATCATACCTAATTGTTTCGAGTACAGCTTGTTTTCTTCCATGTTGTATTTTTTCAGGAGATGATGTAAGATTGATTTTCCGCTCCACACGTTTCTGAGGTTTAGTAAAAGCTGACGTATGGAATGTGCAGTCAGGAACATCTACATGACCTATGGTGACATGTTTTGACATTCAGTTAACGTTCCCAGGCGATTTATGGAGCTCTTACGCAAACCATTACAGCCATTGTGAAAGTCTGATTTGTGGCTGCAGTAATGGCGACGCAGCGGCATCTCATTAGCCCGACTGCACTGAGCGAGAGCGCGCGACATCCATCACTCCACAGAGCTTTCCTGTCAACCTCTCTCTCGCGCTCTCTCACTTCTTCTCTCATGCTCTCTCGCTCATTCTCTCTCTTGCGCTCTCTTGCAATTTCTTTCTGCCTCTTGCCCTCAAATTCAAAGGTGCTTTATTGGCATATTCTTACATTGGTATTCTTACACTGTTTTTGCCAAACCTCTCGCTCTCTCTCTTTTCTCTCTCATGCTCTCTCGCACATTCCCTCTCTTTCTCTCATGCTCTATTGCTCATTCACTCGCTCACACACTTTTTCTGTCTCTCGCTTTCTCTCAGTCACTTTTGCTTACCATCTCTCGACCTGTCACTCATTCTCTCTCTTGTTCTTATTCTCTCTCACATGCTCTCTCTTACATCTTTTTCTCATGCTCTCTCGCACATGCCCTCTTGCTCATTCTCTCTCTTTCTCTCATGCTCTCACTCATTCTCTCCCTCTCTTTCTCTTACTCTCTCCCTCATGCTCTCTCGCTCACTCTCTTTCTTTTTACTCTCTCATACTCTCTCGCAAATGCTCTCTTGCTCATTCTCTCTCTCACTCTCTCTCCTGCTCTCTCACTCATTATCTCACTCTCATGCTCTCACTCATTCTCTCCCTCTCTTTCTCTTACTCTCTCGCTCATTCTCTCTCTCTCACACTCATGCTCTCTCATTTTCTTTTTTCTTTCTCATTTTCTTTTTATCTCTCTCTCTCTCTGTTCTGTACGGATGATGCTGTGCTGTGATTGGTAGTTGATGGAGGGATGTGATGGAGTGACAGTAAAAGTGTGCACTGTATTTAATGGCAGAATGAATGTGTGGGTGGGTGTGGTCTGTAGATGATGGGGGCGGTGCCCTGTATGCAGTGTGTATTAGAGTAGTGGGAGGCGGCACAAACACCTGATTCATACTGGAGCTTCAGCTCGATCAATACTGCTTCTACAAAACCTCACATTTATCCTTCACCACTACACCACCCACCACTCTGCCCTCCATCTCTCTCTCTCTCTTATTCTCTCTCTCTACACCTGTCTTTCTATCTCTCTCTCTTTCAATGTTTATACCGGTCATTCTCTTTCTCTCTCTACCTTTTATTCTCTCTCTATACCTCTTATTCATTCTCTCTCTCTCTCTCCCTCTTATTCATTCTCTCTTTCTACTTCTCATTCTCTCTCTCTCCCTCTCATTCATTCTCTCATTCTATCTCTCTCATTCTCTCTCTATACCTCTTATTCATTCTCTCTTTCTACTTCTCATTCTCTCTCTCCCTCTCTCTACCTCTCACTCATTCTCTCTCATTTTCTACCTCTCGCTTCTCACTCTACATCTAATTCTCTCTCTTCCCCTCTATCTCCTTCACTTTTTACTTCTGTCTTTATTGCTATCTCATTCTCTCTCTCCACCCCCTCCACCTCTACCTCTCCCACTGTCTACTTCTTTTTCTACCCCTTTTACTCTCTTTCTAACTCTACTTCTCTGCCTACCTCTCTTTCCTTCTCTCACATTCTCTCACTCTCTCGCTCTGTCTCTACTCCCTGCGTCTCTCCTCTTCCCATTCCTCTCTGCTTTCGCTCTGTCTTATCATTCTCTTCTTCTTTTTTCACCCACTCCCAGTCTGTCTTTGTGTTTATCTAACTGTCTGTTTGGCTGTCCATTAATTCACCCACCAACCCACCCACCCATCCATCCATCCATCCATCCATCTGTCTGCCAGCCATCTTTGTTTTGTTGATGGATTTCCTCCCATTTCCTCCTATGCTTTAGCTCCACCCACAACGTTAACTTTATTCTTCTTTACCTGTTCTTCAGTAGAACGTCTTGTTCTTGTGTACTCAAAGTCATTGTCTTGCTGCATGACCCACATTCTCTTGATATTAAACTTCAATCAATGATGACAAACCATCCTACTTGACATTATAGTAGCATCCAAGCTTGCATGAACTCTAACTGCTTCCATTAGTGGAGCTGCTATACTGCTAAATATATAAAACCTGTGTGGATGTATAAAAAGACTTTTTAAAATTAATGTTAAAGCTGTTTGACCAGTGTATTCTGTATTTTCTATGTTTAATGTTTGGCCTGATTCTTTGTCCTGTGATCTTGTTTCTGTAAAGCTGCTTTGTGACATCACCAGTTGTTAAAAGCCCTATACAAATAAATTTGATTTGATTTGATTATTCTGGGTTTGACATGGGATCTTTAGCAAATTGCAGATTGGTAGTAAATGTAATTTTATAAGAGCAGCAGCAATGGTAAAAAATAGGCCTTTAGTTGCTTGGAAGTTCCACTCCTTAGGTGGAACTTAGCTTATCTTAAGTTAGCTTAGCTTACATAGCTTAGCTTAGCCTAAGGTACCACTGCTTAGGTGGAACTTAGCGGTAACACTTTCTTTGAATGTCATCTCTATAAAACTCTATAAAACGTACTCATAGCACATTATAATGCGTATATAAGGCATAATAAACATGGCTATACATATTTATAGCTCTATAATTATAATTCATCATAGCCATGTTTATTATACATCATGAACTGTGATTATAATGCATTAATAGCTGTAGTGTTTCTAACATATTATACATAAATACCAAGAAACTCAGTCCTAGCTTGCAAACTTTATCATGACTAAAAAAGCTTCCAACTTATAAACACACCCTCAATAATCCTATAAATATATTTTTAACCACTCAAATTATTCTTGTCTTAAATATAATATTAGTTATAGTCAATTATAATGTATTATAACAGGTATGTTTTTTATTGCAGGACTGGATTATTAACGATATATATATATACTATTTTAACATATATATCATAAGCACAGCTTATAATGTATTATGATCACAAGTCATAAAGCTTAATAAACATGGCTATAGTGGGTTATGCATTTTATAAACATTTATAGCCATGTTTATAATGCCTTATGAATGCATTATAATATGGTATGAATGTGGTTATAGAGTCTAATAAAGATGAGATTAAATTTTCTCTATTTGTACTCAGTCTGTCCAAGTTTAAACACTGTTTTATTTGTCTTTGTGATTCTTTAGTTTTTTAGCTAAAGCCCAGTTTCTTTTATTCTTTTATTCTTTTATTCTTTTATTCTCTCTCTCTCAGATATAAAGTGATGCAGTTTTCTCTCCACTCTTTAATTGGCTAGATGATATAAAGCAGTGATTATTGTTTATTGTGGGCTGGGCTGGGCTGGGCTGGGTTGGGGGGAGGAAGTGGACTGGAGCTTTTTAATAGCTCTCTCATTCACTGAGCTTTTCTTCTGGGCCGTTTGCGCGAGTGTGCGAGTGCGCGAGTGTGTGCAGATTTAGCTGGAGGGGCGTAAACGCAGTTGTGCGAGGGGATTCATTAGTGGGTCACTCTGGTGCCGGCGGCTGTTGCCTGGTTTTATCAGTAAAGTTTGTTCAGTGGGGAGAGGATCCCCCAGCACTGATGCAATATTACTCTATTCATCCATAATAGCAGCTGATCTCAGGCCTGCGGGCCTCGGCTGCACTCTGCATACACGTATGTGTGTGAGTGAGTTTATATGTATGTATATATATGGGTAGTGGTGTGTGTGCACACGTACACGACTGTAAAAAGCAGCATTTTAATGCCGAGCCGCCGGCAGGATGGAGTATTCTGTGGCTGAGCGGCTCTGAAAGATTAAAAAGTGATGCATTAGATTTACTTTATTTAAATTAAACATAATAAATCAACATGATAATGTCTCTGTGTTTAATTATTCATCAAAAGTAATTGTGTTAATATAATATCCCAGCTGGAAAAAAATATATATGCAGATATTACTGTAGTTTAGAGGTTTAGATGGTTCTGAAGGAGGGGGTAATTAAGATGTGAACCCCCGCAAGTGGGGCTAATTATATATTTAACAAATATATATCTTAGTGTACTTCAATCATCAACTTTTACAGATTCATCCCAAAATCACTCCCTGCTTCCTGCACTGCTCCTACAGAGTCTACCCTCTGGTGAGGTCACCAACATGCAGTGCTATTGGAGGAGAGTTCTATAAAGGCATGTGGTTTTAAAGAGGCAAGCTTTTAGGGACAAAACGAAACAAAAAAGAGAAAAGTCCTAGCTTGGGTCTACATTAAGCATGGGCACTATGTGTAGGTAGCTATCTTGCCATCTATTCTTCTATATCTGTCTTTACTTAAACACTTATTTCCTCGTCTGGAACGACCATGTGTGTGTTTGTTTTTCTCAGACGTCCTCTTTTTAGTTTAATTTTTTTAGTTTGAGTTTCGTCTCCTCGCGTATAATAAAATGGCTTTTTGTCCACTGCTGCACACCGTAATTACACTGTGGTTGCAGAGATCCCACGGAGATCCACGTTAAAAACACAACAGCGAGTGGAAATGGAGGACCTACTGAACGCAATGATGTCATGTGACCGAGAAAACCTAAAGCCTAAAAACTCACTGATCCTCCTGTTTTTTTAAATGCAGTCCAGATGCAGTTTTAGAGTTTTAGAAGTTTGAAGTATTTTTCACAGACGTCCCCCTAAGAAACTAATCCTGTCCGGATAGGGCTTAAGATTCAAGTTTTGCATTGTTTACAATTTGTTAAATAAATCAAACTTTTTGGCAAATACTGTAGATGGTATGTGTTTTCGGGGAACCAATAAGTTTGCCTTAAAAAAGTTAAGTAATGGGGAATGAAAACTTGAATTAACACAACTTAGAACATCAAGTTATTACTACTAAAGGGGAAGTTGATTTATTTGTAAGGTAGCCCAGGGGGAATCACTACACACTGATGGTGAGTGTCTGTCAGAAACTGTTGGACACACCCAGTATGCAAATAGATTGTGCCAAAAGCCAATAGAAAAGAAGCTGTTAATGACAAAACAGACTAAACTCAGTTATTATTATAAGTTGATTCAACTCAAAGTTCAATCTCAGTTTGAGTACAGTATATGTGCTCACAAATTCAGTTCAACTAACTCAAAATAGTTTAGTATTGTTTAGAAAAAAATCTATTTTATGTAAAACAGACTTAAATCATTTGAGTTCAAACAACGTATGGGTTTACAGTTTTATGTAAAAAAAAAAAAGCTGTGATATTACGCTCAGATCTTTACTCTAGAATCATGAATGTCAGCACTGTAACATTTATCACTGTAAGATAATAACGGAGTTATCTCTCGATGTTCTTCACTGTAAATTAGCTTTAATCTCACAGTCAAACGTCTTTAATGAATTGAGGAAGCCAGAAATCATGATCCAGGTTAAATTACCGTTACCAGGGCGAGGCTAGTGGCGCAGTGCTGCTCTGGGCTCGGGGTTTTATGGGCTGGAGTATCACTATGTCTCACGCGGACGCCGTTTTCCGCTCTGCGTGAGGAATCTGTTCTGTTGAAGCGTTAAAGTCATAAATCAGCTGTTGTGTTGCGACGGCGTATATATGTAAGGTATAGTGACAGTGTACGCATTACTGTACACGTCAGCTTCAGACACAGCGACCAATTACGCTGCTCAAACACGCTCCGGCTGCACTGCTGACGGTAATTAGTGTTTAAACTAACCTTATCACATCAGCCTGACGCTTTATTACAGGAAGTCAGGGCTCGTCGTTAGCACAGAGGACATGGCGGCCTGCTATATATATATATATATATATATATACACTTACTGCACCTCTACAGCACTTAATACGTTTTATTAACCCTGTCTAATGCACTGCAGTCCTTACTTACTGCTAATATCTGAGATCTTCTTACTGATAATAAGTGGAACCTCAGATTTCTACACTGAAATATGCATTGATATAATACTCTGATAATGCTCTGGTTTAGCTGGTAAACCAACATTCTGCATATTTATGTTTGAAATTGGTGTTTTTGTTGGTCTAAAAGTACAATAAACCTGTTATAAAAGGTATAAACTTCTAAGAAACTAAATGTTTAAAGTCCCTTTTAACATCTGCAGTTCGCTAAAGATCTCATGTAAAATCCAGAAGACTACTAGAATGTTTTGTAGAATCTTTGGATAAAAGGAAAACTGCATTCCAGCATTGAAACCCTGTTCAATCTGTGAAACATGGTGGTGGGAGTATCAGGGTTTGGGCCTGTTTTGCGGCATCTGGGCCAAAAAGGCTCGTCATCACTAGTGATGACAATGAACAATGAATTTTTAGTTTTTATACAAATCTGTGTCATAAGAGAGCAATTCAAGAGATCTGTCTGTGAGTTAAATATCAAGAGAAGGTGGGTCACGCAGCAAGACAACGACCCTGAGCACACAGTTATATGATTATGCTAAAGAAACGTTAAAGAAGAATAAAGTTTTGTAATTCTTTTTGGAATGGGGCCAAGTTAAAAAGTGGAAGTGAACTTCTAAGCAACTAAAGGCCTGTTTTTACCAATAAAAAGTACCATCTAAACACTTTATTAAAGATCTCATGTACAAGCCAGAAGCCTACTAGAATGTTCTGGAGAAGGTTTGGAGAAAGCTTCTGTGAAATCTGTGAAACATGGTGGTGGTAGTATCATGGTTCGGGCCCGTTTTGCTGCATCTGGGCGGTGAAGCAATGAATTCTGAATTATTCCCACAAATTCCGGCAAAGAAATCAATTCAGGAAATCTGTCTGTGAATTGCATGTCAAGAGAAGGTGGGTCACGCAGCAAGACAACGACCCTGAGCACACAGTTATATGATTATGCTAAAGAAACGTTAAAGAAAGAATAAAGTTTTGTAATTCTTTTGTAATAAGGGCAAGTAAAAGTCCTGACCTAATCTAGTAAAAGTGTTGTGGGCAGATCTGAAGCGGACGGACAGACTTAAAGATGGATGGATGGATAGATGGATGAATTAATGGATATCCAAACATTTCCAGTCTGGTTAAAAACCAAGCTGGATAACCACTATGACTATGGAAACCTGGCATAAATCACCCTGGCTGACCAGAATGACATCTTCAGCCTGAAGTCTGTCTGTTGCCACAAGAGCATTTAAGGTGGAATGGACAATTTAAACAATCTAAAAGAGAAAATGACCCCAGGACCCCCTCAGAAGATAATCCCATCCGAATAGGGCTAAAGTTACAACCTAACTGTGTTTAAAGAGATGCGGATTTCATTTCCCAGCAGGACTTGGCACACTTCCCACTGGTCTTATAAAATCTAATTTTCTGAGACACTGATTTTTGTGTTTTTATTGGCTGTAAGCTTCATAAATCATCAACAATAAAATAAATAAACTCTTAAAATAGATCACTCTGTGTTTAATACATCTATATAATATGTGAGTTTCACTGAAATAAAGTAACTTTTCAATGATATTCTGATTTTTTAGATCAGCACCTTTATATTTGCTAATAAAAAAAAATACATTAAAGTACTTTAGCAAAAGTGCATAAAAGTACAATATTGAGATCGTATAGCAGCGTCTGATGCCTTTAAGAGCACTTGATCATTTACAAGGATGCTCATTCACTGTTCTCTGTTTTTATACATCAGATTTGTCTTAATCAGATTAGCTAATTATGAATCTGAAACCTGTGTCTCCGAGCAAGGAAAACATGCAACTGTGCAGAGTGTAGACCCCTGGGATCTGACTCTGCACTGCAAAAAACATGGAGGTTTCACGTTAAATAATGAGGTTTCATATTGAATAAATGAGGTTTTTGCATTAAATAATGAGGTTTGACTATAAATAATGAGGTTTTATATTAAATAAATGAGATTTCATATTAAATAAGAGGTTTTTGCATTAAATAATGAGGTTTTGTGTGAACACGGTGGCACCGCACCACGTTTTAACCCGTCTCCCCTCCAGACGAGCGCTGTTTGCTGTGTGGCGTTGGATAAGAGCTTAAGCACACATGATCTTTTCTAATTCCAATAAAGCCATTATTGTAAGTTCAGGCTCTGAGCTAACGGGGCTAAATCTGGAGCCATCAGCACTTTCAAATATAGCTCTAACAGCCAGAGCCAACACTCAGAGCCACGCTCAAACACATCTACATTACAGCCCCACAGCCCAAACACCAGCAGCTTCTACTGGGGGCTGGGTTTAATACGGTCTCTGCTGGTTTTTCAGGGTGAAAGAAGTTAAAAAAACTGGACATTTAGATTAATATATATATATATATATATATATATATATATATATATATATATATATATATATATATATATATATATATATATTAATAGGCTAGTTAACCAGTTTTTGATTTTACCAAATTAAAAAGCTCTGGAATATAATCAAGAGGAAGATGGATGATCACAAACCATCAAACCACCAAACTGAACTGCTTGAATTTTTACACCAGGAGTAAAGCAGCATAAAAGTTATCCAAAAGCAGTGTGTAAGACTGGTGGAGGAGAACATGATGCAGAGATGCATGAAAAAAAAACTGTGATTAAAAACCAGGATTATTCCACCAAATATTGATTATTTCTGAACTCTTAAAACAAGTAAAGTAAAGTAGGATCAGTGTACTTATAGTAGACTTGTAAATGTATTATTTCAATACTTCTTCGGTTGTAAATTGGCCTAAATTTAGTATATAAAAGTACATACAAAAAAATATATACTTTTAAGTATAGTTTGAGTGTAGAAGTAGTAGTAACCTTATAAGTGTACTGTTAGTTTACTATTTATAAACTTCTATTCCAAGTTTTAGCTCATTAAAATACAGTATAATTATTTTAATATACTCTCAGTAAACTACTAGTCTAGTGGTTTTATACTTAAAGCATTCTTATAATTATTTTAAGTGAACTTGACATAATTCTTACAGTTTACTTCTATATTTACTGTGCCATGTGAACTAAATATTACTAGGTTTAGATGTAGGTATTTTTAACTGTTCTTAAAGTAGATGTTATAGATTATGTTAATTCCCAAGAGTGGTCAAATTGGAAGTTAGTTCTGTGTTTCTGTAGCTTCATTTAACTATTTAATTTTTACAATATTGCCCAGCCATAAACAGATTTCATATAAATTCTAATGAAATTTGGTCTTTAAAATGATCTTAAAGCTCTTAAAATGAATTTTTTTAAGGTGCTGTTGTCGGCCCAGGTCTGCATCCGTCTGGAACCACACAGATACTGCTATAAAAGACCGTAGAAGGCCAGCAGGGGGCGGAGCCAATCCTCAGGCAGCTGATAGGCTCATTATAGGTTTCGATTGGTTCAAAGGGTTGGGAAATTAAGCAGCACCTGCAAATAGAAAAGGTGTGTAAAAAAAGGAGGTCATATAACGTGATGTGCGTTTGAGTCTCCTAGTAGAACTTTAATTATGTTTTTTTATTTTTGCTCTTTAAATTCCGCAGTAAATCTTCTGCCTGCGGTTCTGTGGATCAGTACTGATGTTCAGATGAAAGCGCTGTGTTTACGAGGAGTTAAAGAAGCGGCATTAGTGTGGAACATCATCTGAACAGAGGACGAGTAAAAACACTGTTTCATCACTCTGTCGTTCTTCTAAAAGGACATGAGTCTGAGCAACATCACACAGTCCAAAACCCACATCGTCCACTTCAATAAATACAGAGTTTAATCAGAACATCACAGACACACTGCTTTCATCATCTCTTATTATATCTGTTTATCCTCAGCTGTTCTACAGATGGTTACTGTGGTCTTCTCTGGGGTTCACAGGGTCTCCACTGAGCCAGAGTCGCCCAATCTCAATAAAAGTCAGGACAGGGACATCAGTATATGCATTAAAGATAATGTGTTTCCTCAGTATGTCACTTGTGTCACTACAATAAATACAAATTGTAATATCAACACCAATATGTCTTTCTACCCTTCATGGCCTTGGTCCAACTCCAATATTGTAAATTGACCCATCTAATGCATTTGATAATCAACCACAGAATTTACAGAAACAAATCTATTACAGAAACTTCAACAATTTGGTATAAATAATGTGGAGTTGTAATGGTTCAGAAGCTGTTTATCCAATAGAAAGCAGTGAAATTCTCGTTCCAGTTTGGAAAACATGACATGGGATTCCACAGGGATCAATTCTTGGACCATTACTTTTTTGTAATATATATAAATGATCTTTATTTGGTGCCTAAGAATGTTTTTTTGCATTCTGTTTGCTGAGGACACCAGTATTTTGCATTTCTGTCAAAGACAGAGATAAATGAATTTCTTCTAGAGATTGAGAATTATGCAGTATTAAAAACTGGTTCAAAGCTAATTCATTATCACTCAACACCAAGAAAAGTTCAGAGATGATATTAATTCCAAAAAAACATGAAGGCCCATAGTACAACATTTCTTGGACTTATCATAGACAACAAATTGTGCTGAAGAGCGCATGTACAGTAACTGCAATTACTACTTGCAATTACGTGTTATCACTACTGTAATGCGCATCATAGCTTGCTCTCTTCTTTTACATTTGTGCAAATAAAAAAAAGTAGGCGTATTACAGTATTTAATCACTGCTTCTATCAAAATTCTTATCTTTTTAAAAGTTTACTTTTTCAGAGAATTTTGGAGCATTTCTATCGATCCCCTGTTCATGAAATGTTCATGTGTTTTAAAGAACGCCTGACATTTCCAAATAAAATGGATTTCATGGGTTTACCTTCTACAGTCGCACCAGATCCACGGTTCCATCTGACCTTAATGCATCTGTACTGAAGAATAAAGGGTTCTGCATGACCCGGAAATGCCCGGATTTGAACCCAAAAAGGTTGTATATAAGTTGAAAAGGAAAGCTCTGTGTGCTGTTTCATGTCTGTGTGTGTTTTCCATTCCACTGAGTTTAGAGTATATGAAGTGTGAAGATCTGAAGATCCACACTGTCGTGTCCTAAACCCTCAAAATATCATCTTCATTCCAGATTCAGGAGCTTCTACTGAGGTGGAGATGACATTTTTCTATGTGTGATCAGATCAAAGTTTTATCCAATATATTCTTCTTTAGGAGAAAGATTTCCACACCCCGGGTTGCCAGGAATACATCACAATAAAGAACCTTCTAAAAAGCTTCATGAGCAAAGACAGAGTAAAACACCAGGAAATATTGTCAATACAATAAATAGATAATAGTTGGAAAAGAGAGTCCAGAAGGACTACAAGACGCATGCTTAGCTGCTATTTTTTTCCTAAGCAAATAAGCACTGAGCTTCAGCTAAGGTTTGCTAATGTTGGATCTACAGCTCTAGAAAAAAATAAAAGACCAATTAAAGTTTCCAGATTACTTTCTTTGATTTTACCAAATTAAAAGCCTCTGGAATATAATCAAGAGGAAGATGGATGATCACAAACCATCAAACCACCAAACTGAACTGCTTAAATTTCTGCACCAGGAGTAAAGCAGCATAAAGTTATCCAAAAGCAGTGTGTAAGACTGGTGGAGGAGAACATGATGCCAAGATGCATGAAAAAACTGTGATTAAAAACCAACCAGGGTTATTCCACCAAATATTGATTATTTCTGAACTCTTAAAACTTTATGAATATGAACTTGTTTTCTTTGCATTATTTAAGATTATCTGAAAGCTCTGCATCTTTTTTTTTGTTATTTCAAACATTTCTCAAAATTCTCTTTTCTGCAAATAAATGCTCTAAATGACTATATTTTTATTTGGAATTTGGCCTGTTACAATAACTTGTTTCTGGTTGGACAATATTTGTCCCAGACATAACTCTAACAAAATATATTAATGTTGTTTTAAGACCATTCAAAAGTTCTGTATATTTTTGGACAGCTTGTCCAGAAATGCATGTCTAAAGCTTGCCCTCTATCGATGGCGCAAAGCATGCATTCCACTTCCCGCCTGTAGGGGGAGACCTGGAGCTAGAAAATTCATATTAAAAGATCCACACTGTTGTGTTGAAACCCCTCAATAATCCATCTGTACTGCAGATTTATAATCTTTTATAGAGGTGTATCTTACTGTTTGGGTATTAATGACTCATAATTACTGTTGATGCCATCATCCACTGCACGCCACCAACTATTACTTTATTCATTTCCTTCAGGAAAACGTTGGCGTCTCTGGAGTCGTGTTTTATTTTTTCTCGTTGCTTTTAAAGGAAGCGGCGTTTTGTTGGGGAGTGGGACGTGACCCGGGACAGATTGGACCTGGCGTTAGAGTTTTGTTCTCAGTGGGCTGTTGGCAGCGTTAGCGGCGTTAGCGGTCGGCTGATAATTGCTTCTCTAATGCCGTCCAGATCCAAGTGACCATACGTGGACAGTGCCAGGCGGGCATCAGCTGCGGAGAAGGACCAGGAGTGTGTGTGTGTGTGTGTGTGAGAGAGAGAGACATAACTGGAATGGGAGTAGTGTGTAAAAGTCAGGACAGTCTGTAGGGCTAAATAGGGCCAGTATTCCCCCGGTGTAGGCAGTGCCCGCCGTGCCTCCGCATGCTAAATAAACGAGCAGTGAGGGAAATGTCAGTGTGCCGAGAGTTCACCCTGACAGTACTCTTCATTCTGATTTGACAGAGCCATCACTCACTAATATTAAATGTCAATTTTTCCATAGACATACGAGATACATCCTCCTGACTATAAAAAAAAGGATTTGATCCTTTACAGATCGTTTTTTTTAGTCAAACGCATTGTAATATGATAAATGATAATTTTGTTTAATAATAGGAAAGCTTATATACAGCTCCAGAAAAAAGAGCACTTAAAAATGATGTTTTTCCTTGATTTTACCAAATTAAAAAAAGATGGATGGTCACAAGCCATCAAACCAAACTGAACTGCCTGAATTTTTGCACCAGGAGTAAAGCAGCATAAAGTTATCCAAAAGCAGTGTGTAAGACTGGTGGAGGAGAGAGAACATGATGCCAAGATGCATGAAATTAAAACTGTGATTAAAAAACTATAATTTGATTTTTGTTATTTCAGCCATTTCTCATTATCTGCAAATAAATCACCTGGAATTCAGGTGATTCAACCCGAAAAGAAACAAACACCATCAAAAATGTTATGATGGAACTGGCACTCATCAGGACTGCCTTAGGAAATGAAGAGTGGAAATCTGTAAAAATGATATGTAAAACAAACAATTTACAACACTCCAACAATCCAAATCTACTTTATATTCTAATCACTAAGGGCATGATGTTTTAATCAATTCAATGAAAATCAAATAATCTTCACCTTTTTTCAAAAATAATTTTAGAATAATCCTTAACATTAGTATATCTGTGCGTGTATGACTTGAAGGGATTAGAACATATTTACACCAAGCTTAAATCAGGTTAAACTGTAACTTCAGCTTAGGCAAGTGTTAATAAAAAGCACTAAAATACTAATAATACTGATTTTAATACTGATATAACGCCATACATGACAAAATCAAATCTTTTTCTGAATTATTTAGTTCATTTGATACGATACATTTGATACAGGACTGGATCAGAACACTGAAATACAGAGAGTACTTATACACAAAGAAAGACAAGGAACACCTGGGGGGAGATAACAAGGGGGCGGAGCAACAGATGAGACACAGATGGAAACACTAAGAACGAGGCGGGGCTATGACGGGACTGAACAGGACTAAAGTGTGACAATATGTTTAATGTTTTATGATGTTTGAGATGTTGCAATATAATTGGTACATTATTTTTTCTATGATAATGATAATATATATAATTGGCTACTACTCTGAGTATTTTCTGATATATATATATATATATATATATATATATTTTTTTATCACTCTCTCGCACTCGTGAGGCCGTAATAGTGAAATAAGAACGTGTAACTACCTGCACCTTGTTGTCTGGTTTCTCTGTCAGCAGGATTTTTTCCTTTCGCTCCAATTTTCAGCTCGACGGGTTTCTCCACTCGTCCCGGAGCATCTGCAGCTCCTGTTCTTCCAGATAACAGCAGATCCTCTGCAGCTACATGTTCCCAGATATTCACTCAGACCAGAGCATCAGAAACATTTTATTTTTATTAATACTACAGTAGAATATTACATTTATCTTATTTAATACATAACTAAACATATATGACATTATCCTCAATCTCTATGGTGTCAGTTTGTCTGATTTTGCTATTTATAGGTTTATGTTTGAGTAAAATGAACATTGTTGTTTTATTCTATAAACTACAGACAACATTTCTCCCAAATTCCAAATAAAAATATTCTCATTTAGAGCATTTATTTACAGAAAATGAGAAATGACTGAAATAACAAAAAAGATGCAGAGCTTTCAGACCTCAAATAATACAAAGAAAACAAGTTCATATTCATAAAGTTTTAAGAGTTCAGAAATAATCAATATTTGGTGGAATAACCCTGGTGGTTTTTAATCTCAGTTTTTTTTCATGCATCTTGGCATCATGTTCTCCTCCACCAGTCTTACACACTGCTTTTGGATAACTTTATGCTGCTTTACTCCTGGTGCAAATAAATAATTCAAGCAGTTCAGTTTGGTGGTTTGATGGTTTGTGATCATCCATCTTCCTCTTGATTAAATTCCAGAGGTTTTTAATTTGGTAAAATCAAAGAAACTCATCATTTTTAAGTGCTTTCTTGTAGGAGACTCATATCTCCATATAGTGGCATTTACAATATGAAAAACCTTAAGTAACCTTAAGTATAATGTTTAAATATCAGTATTTATTTGTAAAACTATTAATAATCAAAAGCAAAAAAAAAGGGCTTCAACCAACATTTTGGGTTAGGTGCAACCAGAAGTAGCACAGTGGACCAACACAATCACTGATCATCAGTCAATTTTACATTTCATTTGTAAACCAAGGGAGAAGAGTATGGAGGAAGAGTGGAGAGACTCAATCCACCAAGTTTCCACCAATCAGTGATGGTTTAATGGAGAGTCATGTCTGTCATCTGCTGGTGTTGATCCACTGTGTTTTATTATCAAGTCTAAAGTCAGTGCAGTTTTGTTTTCCCACAAAATCTTACAGCACTTCATATCTTACAGCTTCCCTCTGCTGATAACAACTTTTATGGAGATGAAGATTTCATTTTCCAGCAGGACTTGGCACACTGCCCACACTGCCAAAAGTACCAATTGGTCTTATTATATAATATTATAATTTTCTGAGATGATTTTTGGGATTCATTGGCTGTAAGCTTCATAACCATCAACAATAAAAGAAACAAACGCTTAAATAGCATTTATAGCAAATAGATCTCTGTGTTTAATACATCTATATAATATATGAGTTTCACATTTTAAACTCAATTACTTTAATAGTCACTTTTCAATTCATTTCTATTTTTTTTTTACTTTAATTACTTAAATGTTTATGCTCTAAGCTTAATAGGAGAGACTGTAATTGATTTAATTGTTGTTGGCAGCTGCTGAATATATCTAGTAAAGTAACTTGTAATAAAACGTAGTTACTTCTTTGATTACTTGATTTTAAAAGCAACCAAGTTCATTTTAAAGGAGTAATCAGAAATCTGTAATCAGGTTACTTACTTTTTTAAAGATAACTATGCCTTCACTGTTGGTATGTTTGTTAAAATGTAAAAGCTGGTTTGGATTGGTCCAGAGTCCTCCAGAAAGCAGTGGTCTGGAGTTTATTTTATTTATTGCTTATACTTTGTCAAAAAATTGACATTTATTTGATGAAAAGGCTTAGATTGACATAGATCTCTTGTTTAGAATCATTTTGAACTGAAAGAGCAACAGCTAAAGTGTCTGATTCTGATTGAACACCATACTTTAGTGTGGTGGATGATGATTTGCACGTCTTACAAGAATAAATCTTTTTCTGAATCATTTGATTCATTTGATTAGATCTCTCTAAAGCTCCACTTTTGCAATCACTAGCTATTACTAATAAAAACCAAGCCAAGCTAAATAAACCTACAGCACACACAGGACTGGATCCGAACACTGCAACACAGAGACTACTTATACACAGAGACAGACAAGGAACACCTGGAGAAGATAACGAGGGGGCGGGGTCACAGATCAGACACAGATGGGAACACTAATAACAAGGCAAGGCTATGAAAAACACACATACAGGTCAGAAAACAGAGCAAATAGGACTAAAATGTGAGAATTTGTTAGTATTAATGTTTCCAAGTAAGTAAACTGCAATGAATTATGATTTATTGTGAATAAAATATACAGTATAATAAATTAAATAGTTATGTTCCTCCTTTAATTCTGATGTTTCAATTACATAATTCTCTCTTTTGAGACTCATCCCTCTAGAAACCAAACCTTTTCCATTTAAACAACCTGTATTTACTGTTTTAGCCAGAAATTTGGACACAAGTGTTTTCTTTTTCTCTTTTTGTATGTTTTTTTACATTGTAAATTTAATATTGAAGACTATATTAAAGCTTGACAGGAACACATGCTGAATTATTTAAACAAAAAAGTGTTAAACCAGAATATGTTTTATACTTTAGCTCCATTTACTGATGTTTTAAACTATATAGTAGAGAACATATTATAAATACAGTACCAGTCAAAAGTTTGGACACACCTTTTCTCTCTCATTCAGTGTGTTTTCTTTCTTAATTTTTATGATTTTTTTAAAGTAAATTTAACACTGAAGACTATATTATATATATTAAAGCTCTACAAGAACACATACTGAATTATTTAGTAAAGACAAAGTGTTAAAGTGTATACGGATCAGATTTATCTTTGAGGACAATCGTTTTCATCTCTTTATTAATAATCTTCAGTGATTAAAATACATTAAATATAGAAAAACTGTGTAAATGAACATCTGTATTCAGCTCATCTGTATTCAGCTATAAATACGTAATTTTAACACAAATTAATTGGCGTTCTAGTTTACCTGCTGAGAGTTAAAACGGGCTGTAGTGACCTTGGATGAGGTCTTTATTTCTTTCTAATAAGAATTCCCAAACTTATTTAGTAGGGGCTCAGTCGGCTATGTGTAATTTATTCATTACTAGACTGTCTGGATTGGACATTTAGCTGTAAGACTTTTCTTTCCAAATTGCCTCGAGTGTAAAATGCAGTGTCCTCGCTGAGATGCTGTAGCTCATGTTCTAACACCAAAAAAAATAAGAAAGAACGTACCAAATTGATTTTACCAAATTAAAAACCTCTGGAATATAATCAAGAGGAAGATGGATGATCACAAACCATCAAACCACCAAACTGAACTGCTTGAATTTTTACACCAGGAGTAAAGCAGCATAAAGTTATCCAAAAGCAGTGTGTAAGACTGGTGGAGGAGAACATGATGCCAAGATGCATGATAAAAACTGTGATTAAAAACCAACCAGGGTTATTCCACCAAATATTGATTTCTAAACTTTATGAATATGAACTTGTTTTCTTTGTATTATTTGAGGTCTGAAAGCTCTGCATCTTTTTTTTTGTTATTTCAGACATTTCTCATTTTCTGTAAATAAATGCTCTAAATGAGAATATTTTTATTTGGAATTTGGGAGAAATGTTGTCTGTAGTTTATAGAATAAAACAACATGTTCATTTTACTCAAACATAAACCTATAAATAGCAAAATCAGAAAAACTGATTCAGAAACCGAAGTGCTCTCTACATTTTTTCTGCAGTTCTTTTGGTATAATCAGTTCCACTGCAGATGTGGAAACTATCCGCTCCTAGTGCTAAGTGTGCGGCCATGTGATTGGTTCATTTCATAACCTGATACTTCCACTTATGGTGTGTTGCTTCCCTTTACATCAGTATATCTTTAATATCCAAAGCTTTTGATATCCTACATGCTGAAAAGTCAATCTATAGAGTTTTTTGATAGAGAAATTGATCCATACCTCAGAGGCAGTTCTTGTGTGTGAAAACAAACCAGTGATGAGCTTTTTCCCTAAACGAGCCGTAGATGAGAGGATGGGTTGCAGGATATTGCATTTATTCGTTTGTTAGAATCTGTAGACCAAATTTATCACGGATCTGAGTGGATCTGTGGGCTGTAGAGTCATTTCTCACTTGTTTTGAGTCTTTGAGTCGTGGATGATCATTAATTTACCTTGTTTTTACGTAGTCAGGGACAAAGGGTGAACATTTCTGATCTTAAGACCTTATGAGGGCTTAATTATCGTAATACAGAGCGGTGGGCTGGACACATGGGCCCAGTAGGTCACAAAACAGCCAGGTACGCTCAGAGAAATATGCAAATCAAGACCAAAATAAAGGTCAACCATTGGAAAAACAGATACCTGATACCAGCAAACAAGGGAATGGTTCAGTAATGCTTAGAATAAAGTGTAAAAACAGGTTGAGCGACCGTTCAGATGTTCAGAGAGTTCTTGTGTGTGAAAACAAACCAATTATAATAAGCTCCTCCCCCAAACAAGCCCAGGATTGGTACAGGGTACAGACTAGGCCTGTCATGATGATCGATATCATCATTTAAAGACCATTTAAATGCCACTGGCATAATGATAATAAGTAGATGGTTACGAAGCTTTAGAGCTGCTGTATATATGTTTATATATATATATATATATGTATGTGTTTATATACAGAGGAAGACCCCCTCACGCTGCAGAGATCATTAGCTGGCTGCTGTTTTTGTTCTTGATTCTGTTTTCGATGCCAAAGATCACAAAACAGCTTCCGCCTACAACCACCACCCACCACCCACCACCCGCCCTCCACTCTTACTTACATAACCATTCTTCAGCATTCAGCATGCAAACATTCCCCTCCTGCCTCATCCATGTATTCATACACCCATCAAGCATAACATTATGACCGCCTTCTTCTTCCTACACCCACTATCCTTATCATTCTATAAACTACAGACAACATTTCTCCCAAATTCCAAATAAAAATATTCTCATTTAGAGCATTTATTTACAGAAAATGAGAAATGACAAAAAAGATGCAGAGCTTTCAGACCTCAAATAATGCAAAGAAAACAAGTTCATATTCATAAAGTTTTAAGAGTTCAGAAATAATCAATATTTGGTGGAATAATCCTGGTGGATTTTAATCACAGTTTTTTTCATGCATCTTGGCATCATGTTCTCCTCCACCAGTCTTACACACTGCTTTTGGATAACTTTATGCTGCTTTACTCCTGGTGCAAAAATTCAAGCAGTTCAGTTTGGTGGTTTTGCTTGATTATATTTCAGAGATTTTTTATTTGATAAAATCAAAGAAAATCGTCATTTTGCAGTAAAACAAACAGCAGTCCCAAATCACTATCTTGATATTGAACCCCTTACTCACTGTTGTCATCCATTTCCGTGTAAAAGTTGTATTAATTCTGATCTGGCTGTTCAGATTATGGGACTGAGTTGTCAACAGTGCAGTGTGCAGCTTGATTTAGGGTGTGTCAGTGTGTCTTTGCTATCGTAACGATGGGAAAAGTACACCTTGTGTGGCTCTTAATTAATCATGGGTGTGGTTAATTAATTTTGGGCATAACGTGAAATAAACCAATCAGAGTGTCTCTTGCTCATCATTCCCTTTAAGAGTAGACCAGGTGAGCTCTGACTTTGGTGAATTGCTATTGTAACGGTGCAGCTACCTGGACGTGTTCAACAAACTCTTCTCAGCAGAGGAAACTGAGCTGCTGGTTGATGCTGTGAAGGAGCTCCAGCAGCTCATTTACGGGAACAGCAATGTTATTTTATTTACTATTCTGTTTATTGTTGATGTAAAAGTTGGGTTTGTGCTGCTGTGTGTTCATGTGTGTGTAATAAGTGGGGGTGTACGCTCGGCTCGGCACAGCACAGCGCCTGTGTTACCGAGATAGCGATGAACGTCTGACTGTTGGCGTCTGTCTAGGTTGTATTCAGTCAGTGGAGCTCCTGTGTTTTCTGTTACCAAGATAAACAAGATTAAACTCCAGAAATGTACCTGAACACACCTCATTTCAACCAGGCAGGAGGAAGGAGTGAAAATAGCCTGTTGGGTATGAGCCAAGATAGCAATGAGCATCACAATGCATCTTGTGCATGGTGTAAGGTAGAGCCTCTGCTTCTCTCTCTCCTTGTTTCTTGCTCTCTCGCTCACTCTCTCCGTTCACTAATACTGGTTGTGCAGTCTGTGTGTGGGTGCAGAACCTGTGGGGAGAGAGTATAGAGAGTGAGAATAAAAAGAAAGAGAGAGAATAGAGAGAGAGAGAGAGAGAGAGAGAGAGAGATTGGTAGAGCAGTTTGCTGGTTTGATCTTTGGCAGGGCTGTAATGTGGTGTTTAGTCCAGGCGACTCTGGGTTGGCCTGGATTAACCCTCTCATGCATGAATTATAAAAAATTCAGTCAGGATTTTTTTACTACGTGTTTTTATACATCCTTAGGGATGTAAAACAAGTTTTGAAAAAAAAAAAGTTTTTATCTTTATTCAGTAAAGAAATATTTATCTGTCCACTCAAATGTACTTCATGCATTTTTTATTGTAAAAAAAAAAATCATCAATGTAATAACTTGGTAGTTATATAGGCATATTTGTAATTTAGTTATACAGTTGTAATGTGACATTCTGTTGAAATGGTGGTTCCTCTAAACTGAGGAGGATAGTGTGACACAAGTAACAGTCTCTGAACTGCGGAACCTTGTATATTCTTGACTGTAACTGGTATTTATCATACTGTATTCTTGGCAAGTCTCTGAACTGTTAAGTCTCTAAATTGAACATATCATCTCATAGTATCTGATAGCATGTGTCATATTTCCTGTCAAATCGTGCTTGTTGCTCATTTCTGAGACTATTTTCTATGATAGTTGCCAAAGCATCCAGGGCATAAAGCTACAAGACACTGCATGCAGATGTACTTGGTTCTTCGTGTGCATGCTGCATCTTGGCATCTGCTGGCATTTTTTGTTTCCTTGAGCTGGGGCCAGTGGTTTCCATGGGCATACCGGATCTCGGGGGGGGCCTTAGACACTGCTCTCCGTTTTGCCGGTGGTGGAGTAGCACTGGGTCTTCCTCTGGTGTGTATCTTCACGGATCCTGCATTGATAAGAGCACGAGCTATTGACGCCTTGAAGTGCAGCAGATCCTTTGCTTCATTTCCAGACATTCTATAAAGGAGCCAGGCATTCACAGTTGTGACATCAAGGAAGTGAAAGAACACTCTGATGTACCACCGTTTGTTTCTGCGTCGGTGGGGATACATGGCAACACATTGATCCATGAGATCTACTCCACCCATATGCTGATTGTACAACTTCACGGAAAATGGCCTTTGGATGTTGAGCATTCGCTTTTCTTTTTTGCTCCATCTCTGTGCCACATCTGTTGGGGACAGGCCAGTGCAGGAAGAGGCCATGTGAATAACTGAACTATCCAACCAGCGTGTGATAGTGATGTTTTGAGCATTGGTCACGACAGAGACAGATCCTCTTCCTTCTTGCTTCATTTGCTTTTCTTTTTTCAGCTTTTCTTGAGCTCCATGGAGCCTGTTGCTTCTACATGTGCCAGTGCCATAGATCCCTTGGTGTTCCAGTGCCTGAAGGAGGGGAATAGTGCAAAAGAAATTGTCAAAGAACACCTTGTGGTTCTTGTCCTGAATGTCTTGACAAAGGCGCATGACTACATCTCCAGCCATTCCCAGCTGACTGATCTCACCTCGTCCTCCAGCTGGACCTTGATAGGGTTCAAAGTTGTACATGTACCCAGAGGATCCTGCTCGGACCCACACTTTAATTCCCCAGGGCTTGGGTTTTTTGGGGACATATTGTTTGATAGACAGGCGTCCCTTGTAGGGAATCATCATCTCATCGACAGACTGAAATTCTTCTGGGTCAAGTGCTGACTGGAAGGTTTCCTTGAGTGCATCCAAAACTGGTCTGATTTTGACAAACCTGTCAGCATTTTTGGGGTCCAGTGAGTAGTTGTCAACAAAGTGCATGTACCTAAGAATTTGCTCGAATCTGTTCACTGGCATTGCATCAGCTATCAGTTCAAGACGAAGTCCTGTCTCTGATGACCAGTACATTCTGGATCTAGGATATCTGACATATGACATTACCATATTAATTCCAAGAAATGTTTTGAACTCCTCTGAGGTCAATGCCAGCTTGTCTTTTCCTTTCTGGACAGCGTACAGGTTTGTATTGTGCACAATGTCATTGATCATATCCTGGGTGAAAAGATGCATGAAGAAATCTATTGGATCTGCTCCCTCAACATTCATCTTGCTCTCCCCTAAGAAAGGAGGCAGGTCTCCCTCAAACTGGTTATCCTTAGCTCTCCAGATATTTCTGACACTCTTTTCTTTTGCTTTTTTCCCCTGAGCCCTGGAAGGTGGTCCCTCAGGTTGAACAGCCTCATCTCCCTCATCAGCTTCATCTCCTTCCTCAGTCTCAACTCCCTCAGCAACATTTACAGACTCCTCAACTTCACTACCACTGCTTGACCCTACTTCTCTGCTTGCACCTGTCTGTACTGGCAGCCATTCCTCATCACTGCTACCAGAAGCACAGTCTTCCTCACTTGAGTCTGGAAACTCCTCTATTACCCTGTATGCCTGTTTTTTTGAGCTCTACAAAATATAAGGATTTAAAGAAAAAAAATCAAATTACATTATAAAAACATAAAGAAGTTGATTTACAGCCAAAACATTAAATGATATGAATTATTTTAAGAACAACATTGGTAGTAATTGACATTACATTGAAGTTGAAACATAGCTAGTGATGCATGATGTACAACTGAGTGGACACATGATTAAGCCGCATTTCCTCCAAATATAAAATAAAAAAATTGAAAATCTGTACATAATATGTCACCTTAGATGTTACTTGACTTAATTATATTTTTTTTACCTGCAATGGTAGCTTTTTATAGAAGGTAGAAACAGAAATAGCCGAGGTGTTTGGTCTTTCTCCCTGCCTGTCATCCATCTTGGTTTCACTGACTACTTTTTCCCATTGCAATGACCAGCCAATGGGATTTTTTTGTATAGGATGATGCAATAGCCTTCACTAGAGTGGACTATATGCAGCAGTGCCCAAAATTGCAAACATTTATAGAGAAAAAACACTTTTAAACAGCTGTACACTGTAGTGACCTCTATGCATGAAAGGGTTAAGAGGACAATCCAGACGACCTCGTCTCACAGAACACTCACCCGGGTCAGACCAGACCCTTACAGTACTCAACAATACTCCCCCCCCAACAATACTCTCCTCCACCCCTTTATCCCTCCATCCGCACCAGCACTCCCCTCTCTCTCATCACATTCACTTCAGCTCCAGTATGAAGAGAGAGAGGTGTATTATAACTCTACAGTGGGGCAGAGTGTGTGTGTGTGTCTGTGTGTGTGTGTGTGTGTGTGTGTGTGGTGAAGCTGGATCCACAAGAAAATTGTTTCTGTTGGACTGAGAGAGCAAAGGAGAGGTAGAGAGAGAGGGAGGGGAAGATGGGAGGATGCAGATAGATAGATAGATAGATAGATAGATAGATAGATAGATAGATAGATAGATAGATAGATAGATGTTACAGAGAAAGATACAGAGGTAGAAAGAGATATAAAGAAATACAGAGATAGAGTGGTAGATTATAGATAAAGAGATGGAGATATGAAGAGCTAGAGAGAGATATATGTGCAGAGTGGTTGTAGGAATGGAGTGATGGAGAGAAAGA
This sequence comes from Astyanax mexicanus, assembly GCF_023375975.1. Taxonomy (NCBI): domain Eukaryota; kingdom Metazoa; phylum Chordata; class Actinopteri; order Characiformes; family Acestrorhamphidae; genus Astyanax; species Astyanax mexicanus. The sequence continues at coordinate 49,226,514 of NC_064419.1, read as the reverse complement.
GAGAAAGATGAATTGAAAGAGGTCAAGAGTGGTAGAGAAATAGTGACAGAGTGCTAGAGAGAGAGAGAGAGAGAGTGGTAGAGGGAGATATGTACAGAGTGATAGGGATGAAGTGATAAAGATGGAGAGAGAGAGAAAGTGGTAAAGAGTGGTAGAGAATAGAGTTGGAGTGATAGAGATGGAGAGAGTGAGAGAGTGGTAGAGAAGTAGAGACTGAATGATAGAGAGGAAGAGAGAGAAAGAGAGTGGTAGAGAGAAAGAGAGCAAGCAGTAAAGAGTGGTAGAGAAATACAGACGGAGTGACAGAGGTAGAGAGAGAGAAAGAGGTAGAGAGTGGTAGAAAAATAAGAACGGAATGATAGAGAGGAAGAAAGAGAGAGAGTGGTAGAGAGAGAGATGTGCAGAGTGATAGAGATGGAGAGAGAGAGAGAGATGGATAGAGAGAGATGTAAAGAGTGGTAGAGAAGTAGAGAAGTTATGGAGTGGTAGAGAGAAAAAGAGGTAGAGTGAGATGTGCAGAGTGATAGAGATGGAGTGATAGAGAGGGATAGAAAGAAAGAGGTAAAGGAAGGTAGGTAAAGAGAGGAAAAGCGATTGAAAATGCAGAGTGGTAGAGAAAGGGAGATGGAGTGATAGAGAGAGATGGAGTGATAGAGATGGCAAGAGAGAGAGAGAAAGAGAGAGAGAGTGATAGAGAGAGATATGAGGAGAGTGGTAAATGCTCAGTTGCCATGGTGATTAGCATGCCATGGTTTGTAAAGTAGGTCCTTGTCTTTTTTTTTTTTTAACCCCCATCCCCCGTTCTCATTTTTTCTCTGATGTGGGCGGGTAAAGCTGGCACGGACTGATACATTTTCCTCCCTCACTTCTTCTCTCTCTCTCTCTCTCACTCTCTATCTTTATTCTATCATTCAGACTCTAACAATCGCTTACTGTCCTGTACATATGTGTATGTTAATGATAACTGACACTGCTGTCATTCTTAAAAACTGCTGGTGTGATTAATTAATTAATTGATTGATTGATTGATTGATTGATGATCTGAGGAGCATCATCTCATACAGTGACAGTCAGTTACTCCTAGTAGTGATAGGAGGATCACTAACAGTGATCTCAGTGATCTGTGCAGAACATCCTGCTCTCCAGATTCATCTCCAATCCTGCATTTATGGATCAGCTAGGGCTCAGAATCTCCCACCTGATCTGTGGATCTCTGCAGCTCATCCAGAGTGACCATGGGTCTCTTGGTTGCTGCTTCTCTGACCAGTGCAGTCCTTGCTCGATCTTGCTCAGGCCATTTTCTTGGTAGGTTTGCAGTTGTAGAATACTTTTCCATGTCATACTTTTCAAATTTTTATTTGATTAAAACAGGAACAGGATAAATGTGTTGAATAGGGGTGTGACGAGATCTTTCTCATCAAGCTTAAACCTGTCTCACGGGAAGAAAAAACAGTTTAGCGTGGACTTTTTAAGAAGGATCTTCTCAACACAGTAGTAATACAGCGAGTAGCTGAGCAGAGAGCAGCTCTCAGCAGAAGAGGAAAATTCGTGTTTGCATAGAACAGAGGTCACTAATGGGCGGACCGCGGTCCGGGTCCGGACCCAAACCTACTGAGAAGAATTTAATTGTATACACGCTTTGCAGGGCAGTAAACTCACAGACCAATCACGTGTGATCACCAAACGCTCTCTTCAGCCAATCAGATCTGTGCAGACACGGTTAGGAAAAAATAAATAAATAAACAACCCGCTCCTCCAGCGGGATCGAACCCGTGTTGCCGCTGCTCCGGCTGTTGAATTGGGACGCGGCCGTGAAAAAACGCCTTTATAAGGAGATAGGGAGCCTGAGAACGGGCGGAAACTAAAGTCACTTTAAGCGCGCTGGGCGTGACTAAAGCGTGATATAGCACTTAATCATAACACAAGTTAACAATCGGTCCAGACCTTCTCTAACTGGACCATACTGAATTCTAATTAAATACCCCTGGCATAGAAGATGCTTCTGCTACTTTTAAGTTGTATATCTGGCTGCATTTTGCCTAAATTTCCTTCGGGATGAATAAAGTATCTCTGTCTGTCTGTCTGACTATGGTTCTGCATATGTAAAATTACAAGAGATTTAGGAGAAAAAAACACAAACCCTAGTCTTAATATGACTGGTTGTGGTTTGCACTTATTGTTTGCACTATATAAGACCTAGAAAAGTTTTATTTTAAATTTAATTTTATTTTTCATTTTTGACATCTCGTCTCGTTCTCGTGAACCCAGTCTTGTGTCTCGTCTCGTGATATTAGTGTCTCCTCACACCCCTAGTGTTGAGTGAAGGTGTGGTAGTGAAATGGAAAGCAGGTTATTTTACAGTGCAGGTGGTTTAATCCAGGTGGATCTACATTATCATTTCATCAGATCACGTCTCTCTCGGCTGGGGTTGGCGCTGCATATGGAACATGTATAATTAATACATCATCTGTGCCACCTGTGCCAATCATACAGTGTGTGTTGTAGCATGTTTGGCATGTCATGGCATATTAGGTACAACATGTGTGGGCTGCAGTTTTTAGTTTTTATACCGTAATCATTACGTACAATTACATTTTACTACAGCTCTGAAAAAAAAATGAAGAGATCACTTCAGTTTCTGAATCAGTTTCTCTGATTTATCTATTTATAGGTTTATGTTTGAGTAAAATGACCATTGTTGTTTTATTCTATAAACTACAGACAACATTTCTCCCAAATTCCAAATAAAAATATTCTCATTTAGAGCATTTATTTACAGAAAATGAGAAATGACTGAAAAAGTTCAGAAATCAATATTTGGTGGAATAATCCTGGTTTTTAATCACAGTTTTTTTCATGCATCTTGGCATCATGTTCTCCTCCACCAGTCTTACACACTGCTTTTGGATAACTTTATGCAGTTCAGTTTGGTGGTTTGATGGTTTGTGATCATCCATCTTTTTCTTGATTATATTCCAGAGGTTTTTAATTGGGAAAAAACTTTTTTTTTTCAGAGCTGTAGTTTTGATTACTGACTGACTGATTGATTGATTGATTGATTAATTGATTGATTACTTGATTGATTAATTTTGTGTGCAGAAACTTGTATTTTTCCATGGTGTCTTAATAAATATGGATTAGGTTATGATTAGTTTGGCTAATGTTGGGTTGTTAGTGTGTTTAGAGGCAGTGTGAAGGTAGAACTGTTAAATGCATTTGCTAAAAGCTGAGATTTGCTCCTTTTTTTAAAAGTAACTAAGCCATTCCACCTTAAATGGCTCTCCAGTTTCTCTGCACCGTTTAGTTTAACTCATTCTGCTGGATATGTATACATTTTGTATTTGACAGCAGCTAAAATTAGCATTAGGCATCTTCACCCAGCATCACTACCCCTGTGTTAGTCCCAAACCAGCTCATCTCAACAGTGAGACCAATTCCATTAAGGTACCACTTTAAAATGAAGCTCATTTATAAAGGAGTTCATTAATGTTGTTAATTCGGTTATAAATTCTATATAAAACATTAACAAGCATTTATAACAACTACATAGAAAGAAAAACAGTGATTCTACATTCATTTATACTGTTAAACCTCAGATCTTACTGGATGCTTATCTTACTTTATCTTTTCCATCAGTCAGCAGTTATTAATGACATATCTGTTATTCACTTAAATTATTAATATATTAGTCTTGTATTAAATGTGGTGTATTTTAACATAAAATACCAATAAATAACTAAAATTACTTTCTATATTACTTTTATTAGACATGTTTATGCTGTTTGATTGAAATAAAAACTAAGTAGGATATGTTTTATGTTTTATGCGTTTTAACTACGTATTAATGGCTTATAAAATATTTACAACCTTATTTAACTCAATTTAAATTCGATTTGTCACATATATAGTAATATACAGCATGACCTGCAGTGAAATGCTTAGAATGAATTTTAAAGTGCAAACATCATTAACCATTAATAAACTCCCTCATAGACTGTTTATAAACCCTTTATAAAGGAGTAATAATGTCTTATTTTAAAGTGGGACCCCATTATTTCGACTGCAGACTGAAATAATTTGTGTTTGACAGTAAAATATAAATATGAAACAAAAGATCAACATTTCAGCTTATATTTTTATCTATTTCACATCTGGATCTGATACACAGTTCAGAAGATATCAGTGTTTATCTCAGCTAGGTGTTCAGGTGTGTATTTGAGGTGGTGGTTCTCAGGTTCGTGTTTTGTTGCTGTGGTGTCGTCGTGTCGTTTTCTCAGAGAAAGATGCTGCTGTGGATCTCGGTCCGTGAGGAAACGTGTCTCTGAAAACACACTTTGATGTCTCAGTATGCAGTTCGTCTACTTACATTCCAGAGAGAGAGAGAGAGAGAGAGAGAGAGAGAGAGAGAGAGAGAGAGAGAGAGAGAGAGAGAGAGAGAGAGAAGTGAGGGCGAGCGAGAGCCTGCTGGAGTCCTCTGTTTCCTATCAGACCCAATCAGCAACAGCTATAGATGAAGCAGCTGGATTGAGTCTGACTGACAGAGAGAAGAGGGTGATGATGGAGTCTGTCTCTCTCTCTCTCTTGCTATTTTGCTCTTTTCCCTTATTTATTTAAAAGTTCTTCTGCCTGGTGAGATGAAAGAGAGAGTTCCTTGTTCCATAGACTGTATTTGATCACAGAGAGACAGGAACAGAGAGAAAGAGCGACAGGAACAGAGAAGGAAAGAGAGACAGGGACAGAGAGAAAGAGATACAGAAACAGAGAGAAAAAGAGACAGGGACAGAGAGAAAGAGAGACAGGGACAGAGAGAAAGAGAGACAGGGATAGATAGAAAGAGAGACAGGGATAGAGAGAAAGAGAGGCAGGGACATACAGAGAGAAAAAGAGACAGGCACAGAGAGAAAGAGAGACAGGGACAGAGAGAAAGAAAGACAGAACAGAGACAGGGATAGATAGAAAGAGAGACAGGGATAGAGAGAAAGAGAGGCAGGGATAGAGAGAAAGAGAGGCAGGGACATACAGAGAGAAAGGAACAGAGAGAAAGAGAGACAGAAACAGAGAGAAAAAGAGACAGGGACAGAGAGAAAGAGAGACAGGGACAGAGAGAAAGAAAGACAGAACAGAGACAGGGATAGATAGAAAGAGAGACAGGGATAGAGAGAAAGAGAGGCAGGGACATACAGAGAGAAAGGAACAGAGAGAAAGAGAGACAGAAACAGAGAGAAAAAGAGACAGGGACAGAGAGAAAGAGAGACAGGGACAGAGAGAAAGAAAGACAGAAACAGAGAGAAAAAGAGACAGGAACAGAGAGAAAGAGAGACAGGGACAGAGAGAAAGAGAGACAGAAACAGAGAGAAAAAGAGACAGGAACAGAGAGAAAGAGAGACAGGGACAGAGAGAAAGAGAGACAGGGACAGAGAGAAAGAGAGACAAGGACATACAGAGAGACAGAAACAGAGAGAAAGAGAGATAGGGACATACAGAGAGACAGGAACAGAGAGAAACAGAGACAGGGACATACAGAGAGACAGGAACAGAGAGAAACAGAGACAGGGACATACAGAGAGACAGGAACAGAGAGAAAGAGAGACAGTCTCTCCCTATATCTCCTGATGTCTCTTTCTCTCTCTGTTTACTTCTCTTTCTGTCTCAATGTCTCTCTTGGTCTCTCTCTGTATCTAATGGTGTCTCCCCTTTCTCTTAGTGTCTCTCTCTCTCTCTTGGTCTCTCTCTGTATCTCCTGGTGTCTCTTCTTCTCTCTACGTGTCTCTCTCTCTCTCTCTTAGTATCTCTCTTGGTCTCGCTCCCTCTATGTCACTTCCTCTCTCGATGTGTGTCTCTCTCTGAGTTTCTATCTCTGACTACCTCTCTGTCTTTCTCTTGCTCTCTGTATTTCAGTGTGTCTCTCTTCCTCTCTCTCTCTCTTTCTCAGTCTCTGGGTCTCACTCTCTCACTTGATGTCTCTGTCTCTTGGTGGCTCCTGGTCTCCCCCTCTCTTCCTCCCACCATTTCTCAGTCTCTCTCCATCTCTCCGTCTCTCTCCCTGTCTCTCTCTCTCCCTCTGCGTGTAAAGGGCGTTCTGCTTGGTGAGATGAAAGAGACGATTGCTTGTTCCGTGAACTGTGTTTGATCACAGAGTCGCCCCTTGAGGAGACGGAGAGAGAGATAGAGAGAGATAGAAAGAGAGAGAGAGGATGATGAGGGGATGAGTTGCGTGTATGTTTCTGTGAGCTGCCGTTAGCTGTGCCCGGATGCCCGGCCTTTGTATTCGCTGGCATCTATTTTAAGTGTGTGAGCAGCGGTGGCTCAGGGCAGTGTGTCGGCCAGGAGCGACGGGCATGTTGAATGGAAAGGCTTTGTGTGTAAGTGTGTGTGTGTAAGTGTGTGTGTGTGTGATAATGTGTGTGTGTGTGTTCTCTCAGGCTGATAACACCGTGTAAAATGTCTCTTTTCACAGTAGAGGAGTTCAGTGTACAGATGGGTGTCCTCTGTGGTGTATTTGATATAAATTAGAGTAATTTTAATATTAGAGAAAAGGGATTAAACATTATTGGGTAAAACTGTTTAAAACAATAGAAAGGAGGCTCTAGTCTAGACCCTGTTGTTTATGGAGGTTCTACAGGTTCTGTATGGCATCCTGTCCAAAAACATTCAGCAAGATTGATCGATTTTGTTATATATTAGAATTGTATTCTACCAATGTATAGAAATTTTCCCTTCAATTATGTTCACAATTCAATCAATCAATCAACCAATCAACCTTTATTTTAACTCATATACAAATACATTCATTGTAGCCGAGCATTTACAACATTAAAGGGATTGAAAATTAAGTTTAAATGATAAAAACAAGCAAACACTGTAAGATTTAATAAAAAAATATATCTAAAATAATTCAAAATAAAAGAATATGCAAACAGGCTAAAATGTAGAGCAATAAAACTAAGAGATAAATAATTAGAAAAATAAAATATAAACACAGTTAAAGAAATAAAAAATATATAAAAATAACAACAATTTTAAAAAAAGTAAATTATGGAACTAAAATAAATATTAATAATAAGTAAAAAAAAATGAAATAAAAATGTAACAAACAAATGAAAGGATGAAATAAATCAAATAAATCAAATAAAGGGCAAACGGTAAAACATAAAATTGATAAATAAAAAGACAAAATAATTTAAATAACAAGATAAAAGAAAAACCCGGAAACACTTCCTATGAACCCTGTATTCATAATGCATTATGAATGCATTTATATGCCTTATATCACATGACATGCATAATACCTTTAGTGACTGTAATAAGCCTGTATAACAACTCATACGTACCTACAGTGACATTCATAACACATTATAAACACTTCACTTAAAGTCAGTAATGACTGTATATAAGGCTTTATAAAGTGTTACACACTTTTATAAAAGCTTAATTTGAGAAATCATAGCTACATATTATGATGCATTATAACAAAACATACCAAATCTGTGTTATAGTGCATTACAACAGTGTACAATGTACAATGTACTTATGAACAGATATTATAAGGCATTATAAGCCCTTTCTTTATAAACCCTTATACTTGTAGTTTGTAATGTACTTATGAGCTATTATACAGGCTTATTACAGTCTTAAGGTATTATGCATGTCTTATGATGCATTATGAATGCATTTATAATGCATTATGAATACAGGGTTCATAGGATGTCTGAAAGTGGTTAGAAATTAAAAGTTTAAAATGATTTAGTGACTCCAGTTTTAGAGTTTCCCGTAGTGAATTCCAGCTCACTTTGTCATGATATTTTTAGACTAAATCTCTAAACGACAGCAGAATCTTTCTCCCAAAAATGTAAAAAAATGTAAAAAAAAAAATACTCACATTTAATAAAATTAATATGGCCAACAATTAGGTTTATCTTGACAGCTTATAAAACATCTTTTGTCCACTTAAAATTCCTTTATCACAGATGAAGCTGAGATTTAAGTCATGTTTTGACAGCTCTATCTCTGACAGTCTGTGTTAAGCTGTCTGGCGGTTGCTAAGGTAAACTGTCAGCGTGAAGTTGGACACTTTGATCACTTCACCCAATCACCTGCTCCGCTCATATAATCTCCGTTAAATTGCTGAGATAATTATGATTAAAATTCACTGCGGCGGGGCCGGGAACGCCTCCGGGGTCCGGGAGTGAACTGCTGAGACACTTGGCTGCTTCGGTGGATCGGCACTGTGTACGGTGCTGAGAGCATTAAAGGACTTTTATTATTATTATTATTATTATTATTATTATTATTATTATTATTATTATTGCACTTTATCACTCAATTTCTAGGAATTTCCATGGACAGCAGTGTGTGGGTGAGCATTATCCTGCTGAAAAAAATTCCAGATAAAAGCCCTTTTTTCTTAGATCTCAAACAGAACCTTGATTATTTGGTAAAATCTAGTTATTTATAAGAGAACACTTAAAAATGATGATTTTCTTTGATTTTACCAAATCGAAAACCTCTGGAATATAATCAAGAGGAAGATGGATGATCACAAACCATCAAACCACCAAACTGAACTGCTTGAATTTTTGCACCAGAAGTAAAGCAGCATAAAGTTATCCAAAAGCAGTGTGTAAGACTGGTGGAGGAGAACATGATGCCAAGATGCATGAAAAAAAAACTGTGATTAAAAACCACCAGGGTTATTCCACCAAATATTGATTATTTCTGAACTCTTAAAACTACTTTATAAATATGAACTTGTTTTTTTTGCATTATTTGAGGTCTGAAAGCTCTGCATCTTTTTTGTTATTTCAGTCATTTCTCATTTTCTGTAAATAAATGCTCTAAATGAGAATATTTAAGTTGGCTTGTGAAAGCCAACTTACTGTTCTTCTTCTTCTTATTATTATTATTATTAGTGTGATTGCAGTATGCAATCACAGTACTGTTCTTCTTAAGTCTTCTTCTTCTTATTATTATTATTATTATTATTCCACCTGTTTTTTGTCCAGTTAACTAGTGCCGCAGTTTTCGAAATATCGCTTTCCGATCGGACTTACGTTTTTCGTAAAAACTTCGTAAGTACGCGTTTTTTTGCACATTGAAAATGAATGGGCAGAACTTTGCACGCCCGTGGACGTCGCAATTTTTGAGATACGAAGATGAAACCAATTGAGGACCTGTAGAACTTATTGAGCTCTTTCCGAAAATATGCGTCACGAAAAGTTACGTCGTACGGATTTCGTACGAATGTCGTACGAAGTGGCCCCATTGGAATGAATGGGGCCAATCGGAGGACGGCAGCTAGATCGAAGGACAGGTAGCTAGAACTCCAGTACTGTGTGTAATGGAGCAGCTATGGGATAAAACAGCATTAGGTCAAAAGTTTGGACACCCCGGCCCCCCCCCAGTACTGTGTGTAATGGAGCCACGGGTCAAAAGTTTGGACACCCCGGCCCCCCAGTACTGTGTGTAATGGAGCCACGGGTCAAAAGTTTGGGTACCCCGGTCAGCTCTGCAAACACACCCCACACCACACACACAACACACTCCACACACATTCCACACACCACACACAGTCCACAACCCACAAACACTCCACACCACACACTACACACTCCACACCCCACACACAGTCCATACTACATACACCCTCCACACGCCACACATACCGCACACCACACACACTCCACAGACCACACATCCACACACATTCCACACACACTCCACTCCACACACCACAACCCACACTACACACTCCACACACCACACCCTCCACACCACACCACACACTCCACACCCCACACACAGACCACACTCCACACAGTCCAAACCCCACACACAGTCCACACCACACACAATCCACACCACACACACTCCACACCACACACACTCCACATCTGACACACACACCCCACACTCACCACACCACACCCACACTCCACCACACATACTCCACACCACAAACACTCCACACCCCACCCCACACACACCCTACACCACACCACACACTCTACACACCACACACACTCCACACCCCACACAACCCCAACATCACATCACACACTCTACACACCACACACACCCCACACCACACACACTCCACACCACACAGTCCACACCCCACACACTCCTTACCCCACCCCACACATACTCTACAGCCCACACCACAACCACTTAGCAACCATGTGGAATATGTTAGCAACTGCCTAGCAACCCCTTAGCAACCACTTTAGAAATGATAGCAACTGCCTAGCAACCACTTAGCAACCATGTGGAATATGTTAGCAACTGCCTAGCAACCACTTAGCAACCACTTTAGAAATCATAGCAACTGCCTAGCAACCACTTAGTAACCACTTAGCAACCATGTGGAATATGTTAGCAACTGCCTAGCAACCACTTAGCAACCACTTTAGAAATGATAGCAACTGCCTAGCAACCACTTAGCAACCATGTGGAATATGGTAGCAACTGCCTAGCAACCACTTAGCAACCACTTTAGAAATGATAGCAACTGCCTAGCAACAACTTAGCAACCATGTGGAATATGTTAGCAACTGCCTAGCAACCACTTAGCAACCACTTTAGAAATGATAGCAACTGCCTAGCAACCACTTAGCAACCATGTGGAATATGGTAGCAACTGCCTAGCAACCACTTAGCAACCACTTTGGAAATGATAGCAACTGCCTAGCAACCACTTAGCAACCATTTGGAATATGTTAGCAACTGCCTAGCAACCACTTTAGAAATGATAGCAACTGCCTAGCAACCACTTAGTAACCACTTAGCAACCATGTGGAATATGTTAGCAACTGCCTAGCAACCACTTAGCAACCACATTAGATATGATAGCAACTGCCTAGCAACCACTTAGCAACCATGTGGAATATGTTAGCAACTGCCTAGCAACCACTTAGCAACCACTTTAGAAATTATTGCAACAGCCTAGCAACCACTTAGCAACACCTTAGCAACCACCTTGAAAATGTTAGCAACTGCCTAGCAACCACTTAGCAACCATGTGGACACACCACACACACTGCGCACACCACATACACTCCACACACACACTCCACACCCCACACACTCCAAAGCCCACACCACACACACACTCCAGACCCCATACACACTACACACCTCACACACACACACCACACACACCACACACACCTCACTCCAAACCACACACCCCTCACCCTTTACACCCTCCACACCCCATGCACTCCACACACACACCACACTCTACACACCACACCACACACACTCCACACCACACATACTCCACACACCACACCACACTCTCTACACACCACACCACAAACACTCCACAACAGACACACTCCACACCTGATACACACAACTCACCCCACACTCCACCACACATACACCACACCACATTCCAAACACTCCACACCACACACTTCACAACCCACTCCACACCCCACCCACTCCACACCACACACACACTACACAACTTAGTAATTATTTGACAAGCCAACTTAAAGTTCGTTCACGAACTTTGCCTTTTCTAGTTTTATTTGGAATTTGGGAGAAATGTTGTCTGTAGTTTATAGAATAAAACAACAATGTTCATTTTACTCAAACATAAACCTATAAATAGCAAAATCAGAGAAACTGATTCAGAAACTGAAGTGGTTTCTTATTTTATTTTCCAGAGCTGTACATAATATTGGATAATATTATATATATATATAATAATGCATACTGAAGCTGTCCACAGTACTGTGTGCATATTGGAGCTCTGATTTATTACTGTATTTCTGGAAAACCCTTACTGTGTATGGACGAGAATTATCCTTCTAAAAAATAGCAGCAGAAGCCCCATAATTACTGCTTAACAAGTTTTTAAAAAGGTGATCAGCACTGTCCGTGGTGCTGATACTATTATTGCGCCTTATTACTGATCCCCTTCAATCCTTTGCAGTGTGTGGGTGAACATTATCTTGTTGAAAAATGACAGATAAAAGCCCTTTTTTCTTCAATCCCAAGCAGAACCTTTATTTTTTGGTAAAGTAGAAAAGCAGTCCATAATTCTTCTTCAGTTACTGGCTGATGAGTTGCACTGGAAATACACAGTAATGGATATCGGCGCTGTCCTTGGTGCTGATTGCATATCAGTGCTCTGGTTCATTGGTTGTTTTCACGGAAAACCCTTACTGTGTAAGGACGAGCATTTTCCTGCTGAAAAAAGGCAGATTAAAGCCCTTTTCTTTTCTTTGATTGATTTCTTGTTCAGTTGCTGGCTGATGAGTTCCTGGAAATGGTGCATTTCCAGGAAACCCCTACTGTGTAGCAGCATTGCCCTGCTAAATATATGTATAAAAATATATATATATATATATCCATGGGGCTAAGGGCAAAATGTAGTGCTGCACGATATTGGAAAAATTTTACATTGCAAATGTTCTTTTTTCTACTATATATATTGCGATATTAAACAATGAAGGGTCCATGATGTCACCAGCCCCGCCCCCACCCTCAAAACAGCAAAACTACAGTAATCTGCCTTTAATCAGCATTTAAACGGCTTTTTAATAGGTAAATAAGAGCGTTTGTTTTTTCTGGGATTAAAGGTGTGAATTCAGCTGTAACTGGAAATATCTGGACATCTTTCCACACGCGCTCACGTTTACAAGCACGTGCCCAACCATGTGAATGGAGGCCCCCTCTTATGCTTCTCAGGCAGCAGCAGCCTGTCACTCACACAGACACAGAGACAGCGCTGTGCATCTACTTCTAGTGTCAAAAATCAAAACATTGCAACATGACATGTTTGATTTAATTGCCTAGTTAAGTGATTATTGTGCATGCTCACATCGTGATGATGATGATGCTTAAACGATATATCGTGCAGCCCTAGCATAATGGCACTGTTGTTCAGTTGCTGGGTGATGAGTGTGCACTGGAAATGCACGGTAATGCACAGTGAGAGCGTTTTCGGCGCTGTCCGCGGTTCTGACAGCATAAAGACCGTTATTATTGCGCTTCATCACCGGACGCGGGTTGCATGGATAATGCAATGAACTGCAGAGGGTCTGCTAATCACTCTAAACGGCGTTCAGGAGCTATAAATCTGTCACTGCGCTAATGCTCTTCATATGACTGCACATCCTGAACACTGAACACTGGATTGAATGGCTTCATTCAGATGTTTTACTGTCTGAGTCGGTGTCGTGTACTCGAGAACTGGACACTTCTACCACAAACTGCTGATGGAAATTGGATGGACTGGATGGTTTCCAGAGAAGCTCTTAATATTTTTTGATTAAGCTTGATTGTTTGGATTAATAATAATAATAATAATAATAATAATAATAATAATAATAATAATAATAATAATAATAATAATAAAAGTATGTATATACTGTACAAAAGTCCAAAAATGCTTAAAAAAACACACCTTCTTATGTTGTAAATTAAATTTAAATGTTTTAAATTAAATAAAATTTTATGTTAAAGTGATCTATCAGATCATTTAGGTGCTCTTTTCTGGGGTTTCTGATGAGTGCCAGTTCCATCATTCTAACGTTTTTGAAGGTCTTTGCAGTGAATGCACTTGATGATACTTTCAAAACTCTTAAAAATTATTTTTTTTATTATGGATTAGACCATTACTCAAATAGAGCTTTTACTGTGTAATGTCTTTAAATATATATTTATGGTGTAATTAGGCCTGTGACCCTTATCAGAAACAAATGAATGATAAGTTCAGTTTTAGGAATAGTAAAATAAGAATAAATAAGAATACAGTGGGATTGTGGGTGCTGGCTGAGAGCGTATGAGTTTATAAAGTGTAGTATATGTGCAGTAATATATAGGCTTAGTATGTAACATATGGGAATCACTAGGGAAAATAACTCTGCTGTGTGTGTGTGTGTGTGTGTGTGTGTATATGTGTGTGTGTGTGTAGTGTGTGTGTGCGTGTGTAGTGTGTGTGTTTTAAGCAGAGTGACATTCTAAGGGATATCTCTGACAGCAAAGCACTGATACTTCACACCCCTGCTGTGATACACACACACACACACACACACACACACACACACACAGAGAAAAGCTGTGTTCTGGAAGGCAGCATATGTTATTCTACTTTATCTGATCTACTTTAACTTCATTTCACAGCCGCTTCATCCACAGCTATGTATTTGTAATGTGTTTTTCCATCGCCTTTTAAAAAAATCAGTAAACTGAGCTCTTAGCCTTCACACACTGGAATTTCTCCCCATTATTTAAAAGATTTAATGATATTATGGGCTGTCTGGGAATGTGTTTTAGGGCTAAAACGCAGAAATTAAATTAAATTAATAAATTAAATGAATTAAATTAAGTTGAGCGGGTAAAACATGAAATATATCAGGTTCACACTGTCTGCAATCAAATAAATTAAAGTAATAATAATGATAATTGGCTCAGAGTAATCCAGCAGTCACAATGATCGAGAGATCACAAGTTCGAATCCCAGTCATGCAGCTTGCCATCAGCTGCAGGAGCCCCGAGAGAGCACACACAGTTGTCCATGCTGATTCTCTCTGGGTGGGTACAGTACAGTAGATGGCGCTCTCTCTCTTTCCCCTCATCACTCCTAGGGTGATGTGGATCAGCACAAGGCTGCGTCTGTGAGCTGATGTATCAGAACCGAGTCGCTGCGCTTTCCTCCGAGCGTTAGCGCTTCTTCAGGTCAAAAGCATTGGCCAGTCCTGATGAGAGCCAGTTTCATCAGTATAATGTTTTTGATGGTCTTTTTTGCGACCACACTTGAGAATACTTTTACCTTTTAGCCGTTTTATTTGTTTTATTACTGGTTTTAATTTTGGCCTTTTACCATTTTATTTTATTTATTTTGTCATTTTATTTTTTATACATTTTTTAACTTAAATTATTATTATTATTATTATTATTATTATTATTATTATTATTATTATTATTATTATTATTTACTTAATTTAGTTCCATATATATATTTTTTTTATAATTTTGGTGTTATTTTAGTCCTCTATTTCTTTGATTGTGTTTTATAGTTTATTATTCTAAATATTTTTCTCTTTGTTTTATCGCTTTACATTTTACCATGTCTTCATATACTTTTATTCTGAATAATTTTATTTTGTTCTTAATTAAATCTTATATTGTTTGCTTGTTTTTATAATTTAAACGTATTTTTAATAATTTTGTAAAAGCTCGGCTGCATTGAAAATAAGAGCTAACCTCAATGTATTACAGAGTGGAAATAAAGGTTGATTGACTGTTTCCTTGATTGATTTTCTATGATAATAAATATTTAAATGAAATGTTTATATGTTATTATGCAGTTAGACGACTTTTATTAGGGGAATAATGAGAAAGTAGTGATTGTTAAACTGATTAAGGGGTTAAAGTACAGTATATAGACCAGGACTCTAGTTTATATATGATCAGTTCTGCTGTTCAGGTTTCTGTTCTCTCAGTGAAGCACAGCGTTTTCCTGCTCTAAAGACTAAAGACTCAGTGGAGATGAATTCAGCTGAATAATTCAGAACAAGCCTTTCCATGTTCTCATAAGAGCTAATGCACTTAACTCTACAATCATTCATTCACTCTCCAGTCTTTCCTCAGATCAGTCCTGGGAGTAATGCATTTCTTATATCATCGCATTTCTTCTTAATAGCACCTTTTATAAATCTGATCATCTATTGTTTTCTGATGTAGCTGTGTGGAAGTTAAATATCAGTTTAATTTTCTATTGTTATCTGTATTTCCTCTTTGTATTATTACGGTTTTAACTGTTTAACCTAAAATGCTCTGGTGAAATTGGAAATTGGGGGCAGCTGCTGGTACAGTTTAATCACTGTAGGAACTGTATCTCTGATAACAGAGATGTCGGGGTCATTATTATCACCAAGAACTTGAACGAGGAGTGACCAATGGACATTTTGGAAAGAACACCATCCCTCTGATCTCACTATCACAATTAAACGCAACCATTTCCTGTTCCAAATACAGTGGAAAGCACATTTGGGAACTACTATATAAGAGTGAAGACTTTCCCATTATAGTGATTTTACTATTTATAGGTTTATGTTTGAGTAAAATGAACATTGTTGTTTTATTCTATAAACTACAGACAACATTTCTCCCAAATTACAAATAAAAATATTCTCATTTAGAGCATTTATTTACAGAAAATTAGAGATGGCTAAAATAACAAAAAAAAAGATGCAGAGCTTTCAGACCTCAAATAAAGCAAAGAAAACAATTTCATAAATTATTCCAATATTTGGTGGAATATCCCTGTTTTTTTAATCACAGTTTTTTTTTCATGCATCTTGGCATCATGTTCTCCTCCACCAGTCTTACACACTGCTTTTGGATAACTTTATGCTGCTTTACTCCTGGTGCAAAAATTCAAGCAGTTCAGTTTGGTGGTTTGATGGCTTGTGATCATCCATCTTCCTCTTGATTATATTCCAGAGGTTTTCTTTCAATTTGGTTCAAAACTCATCATGTGGTCTCTTATTTGTTTTGTTCCAGAGTGGTATGCTCAATAAAGGCAGTCTGGGACATATGCACGGTCTTAGAGAAACAGATCAGTAGGCAAGTCTGACTTTGCCTTTATATACTTTGTACACTTTATTTTAGACATTTGACAACATGTTGGACTATTTTGGCTTCGTTTCTATAGAAAGTAAGTGAAAGGAACCGTGGTGTCCGTGCTTTACACGGTGATTGTGATAAATGGAGCACTAGAACTGATGGTAATCAGCGGCAAACTGCTTCTTTTCACTGTTTGAGAGACGAGAACCGGCCGAATAATAGACGCTCGGTTCTGAACAGCCTCTCAGTATTGCTTTATTCAGCATCAAAGGAAGGATGGTTTTGACCTTCAGACCCGGAGTGCTCTAAAAATGAGAGTGTGTGTCCGTGAGCATTAGCCTTCATGCTAATTAATGTATTCTTCTGTAGTCATTGTGTGTAGCCTTCATTGGTTGGGTCCAATTAAATGTGGAGAGCAGATAAAAGGTGGATGATGGTATATAGCAGCAAGGACCACGACACGCAAGGACTGTGTGTATATATAGATATATATATATACCAATAAAACATGTACGCAATTAATCTATACAGTACAGTGGACAGAGGTGAGGTCATGCATGTATTGCATGCATTGTATCCCACATGTATTGTATCATTCCAGTCTGGAAAAACTGCCTTTTTTGCTCTATTTTAGTGATCTGTAACTAGTCATCAATTATGCACGGTACATCTTGATTTAAGGCATGCTGGTGTGTCTTCGCTATCGTAACGATGGGAAAAGTACACCTTGCAAAGCTCAAAATGAGCAAAGCAAAAGGCATGTACTAATTATTACATTCTTACTTAATAATGGTTGTGGTTAAATTTGGGTTTAATGTGAAATAAACCAATCAGAGTGTCTCTTGCTCATCATGCCCTGATGTCATGCTCTGACTTTTTGAATCTAGGGGATTGCTATTTTAACGGTGCAGCTACCAGCAATGTTGTTTTGTTTACTATTCTGTTTATTGTTGATGTAAAAGTTGGGTTTGTGCTGCTGTGTGTTCGTGTGTGTGTGTAAAACGTGCATTGCCAAGATAGCGATGAACGTTAAAGTAATTTTTGACTTTTCTTTACTTAGTTGAGTTTTTGTTGCTACTCATAATATGGATTAGAACATTACTCAAATATTCAATATTCACTGTATTCCATTTCTTTGTTCAACTCTTTTTTTGTTTCTAAATAATTTCATACATTTTTCTTCATAGTTTGGAAGAGTTTAGTATTAATCTACAATATAGAACATTTTAAAATAATAAAAAAATCAATGTAGTCAATGTAATTTTGCCCTACACACTTCGCCTGTGTCTGCAAATTCACGATATACTGTATACTTATACAAAATCAGTTTAGTTCTCAAGCACTAAGGCTAGGTGCAGCAGCATTAGCTGCTAACCGCGCTAAGCGCTATCTCTTTCTCCGTTCAGAGGTAAGTATATCGGACTGTAGTCTGCATGTTTACTGTGTTAAAACAAGCTACATGGGACAAACCTCTAGCTGATAGATAGCGATCTGGCTTACTGGAACACCCAGAGTTACTCAGTCTAGAGCTGTGGTTAGCGGCTGATGCTGATGCTAATGCTGCTGCACCCAGCCTTAGTGCTGGAGAAACTTCACTGAAAATTCATTGTAAATCTAAACAGAAGTGCTTTACTCACCTAAATAAACAGTTTTCAGGAGAGAAATCTGTGTAGATTAACATCCAGCTCTCGTTTAACTTTAAACTAAACTTTAATTCTTAAAAAAAAAAAAAAAAAATTGTTCACTTATTAGAAGGGAAACATGACGACACTCTTGCTCACGATTTAGGCATCCTTAATAATGCCGCTTACTGCAACTTATAATCCAATGCACTTTATAGTCCGAAAAATATGGTATATATATATTTTATTGCTTGATTTGGTGTGTGTGCATGTACTGGCCCTACAAGGTGGTTCTGTACTTGATTATATTTTGTATTTTTCAACATTTTAAAGCATCAAGATCAGAAAGTGATCAAAACACACACTCACACACTCACTCAGTCTCTCTGTGTATTGGACAGGCAGGACAGGCGAGTTGATTGAATGCGGGCTGCATTATTCAGAGCTTCTTCAGCTCCATGCTGCAACTGAACCGACTCTGAATCTCAATCCGCGGCTAATGCTAATGCTAATGCTGCTGCACCCAGCCTTAGTGTAAATCTGGAATTCCAAGCTTACTGTAAATAAACTGAAGTGCTTTAATCACCCAAATAAACAGTTTTCAGAAGAGAAATCTGTGTAGATTAACATCCAGCACTCGATTGACTTTAAACTAAACTTTAACTCTTAAAAAAAAAAAAAATGTTCACTTATTAGAAGGGAAACATGGCGACACTCTTGCTCACTTGCTCACAATTTAGGCACCCTTAATAGTGCCGCTTAATGCAACTTATAATTCAATAGTCGGAAAAATGTAGTATATATATTTTTTATTGCTTGATTTGGTGTGTGTGCATGTACTGGTCCTACAAGGTGGATCTGTACTTGATTATATTTTGTATTTTCGGACATTTGAAAGCAGCAAGATCAGAAAATGATCAAAACACACTCAGTCTCTCTGTGTTGTGTGTGGACAGGCGAGTTGATTGAATGCGGGCTGCATTATTCAGAGCTTCTTCAGCTCCACGCTGCGACTGAACCGACTCTGAATCTCAATCTCTCCTCACCGCGGCGTCTCGCTTTGTTGCGTCCCTGAACACTCCAACTTCATGATGATGAATATTCATGCAGGCGTGAGATTAACATACGGCAGATTTCTGCTCCGACTCCCCGTGTTTCTGCTCTCAGGAATAATGCTGGATTGACTGCAAACAAACAGTGCGCTCCATACGGGACCCGGCTCTGTTTTTAATCACTCTCCACAGCGCCTCACTCTCTCTGCATACATTAATCGCTGAGCTGCATATATTATCACTTTTATTTCATCACTATTCATTACCTACACTCTTAAAATAAAAAGGTGCTGGAGAGGGAGTGTTTGGCGACGCCACAGAAGAACCACTTCCTGTCAGAGTCGAGTTTGTAATGGAGATTTTTAGCAATTATTTGGAGAAATAGTGAAAATTGATTGAACCAGACCTCCTGAATCTCTAATCCATGTAATCTCACCCATGATTAGTTTTTGTATTTTGTAGTTAAAATACATTTTTCTAAACATTGCAAAATAAGTTTTTCTGCATAAACAGCTTAGCATTGTGATGCTATCAACATGAGAACATCTATCCATCCATCCATCTATAATCTATCTATCCATCCATCCAGCCAGCTATCGATCTATGCATCCATCATCAATCCATCTATGCATCCATCATCTATCTATCCATCCATCCATCTATCTATCTACCTATCCATTCATCCATCAATTTATCCATCATATATCTATCTGTCGTTAACCTGCCCATCCATCCATTATCCAATCTATCTACCTATCCATCTATCCATCTCTCATCTATCTATCCATCAATTCATCTATCCATCCATCCATCCATCCATCAATGCATCCATCATCTATTAATCCATCCATCCATCCATCCATCCATTCATCCATCCAATCTATCTACCCACCATCTATCCACCTCTCATCTATCTAACCATCAATTCATCTATCCATCCATCCGTTCATCCATCATCTATCTATCCATCCATCAATTTATAAATCCATCCATCCATCCGTCCACCCTCTATCTATCTATCTATCTATCTATCTATCTATCTATCTATCTATCTATCTATCTATCTATCTATCTATCTATCTATCTTAGCAAAGCAAAGCAAGAGGAGCTGCTTTAAAGAATGTAAAATATAAATCATATTCTGGTTTGTTTAACACTTTTTTGTTTAATAAATCATTTCTAGTAGTTTAGTATAAATCTACAATACAGAACATTTTAAGTGTGAATGAAAAAACACAGAATTTAAGGTGCTGATTTTACCAAACACAAAATTAGCTTTTTGCCATTTTCAGCTAAATAATTCTAGTTGCCGAATAACTGGTGCATCTCTAGTGTTCACAAACTTTTATACATAGAGTATTATCCATTATTGTGCAAATTATCCAGCACACTATCACTCAAATAATAAAACAGCAAATAGTATGATGGGATTTCCCATGTGTTCCTCCTCCGATACATGTGAAGTCAGATTCCGCCTCTTTTTGAGCTGCTGCTGATGCTTTAGCATTGCCGAGTAGCATCACAGCGCTAACGCTCGGAGGAAATCGCAGCGACTCGGTTCTGATACATCAGCTCACAGACGCAGCCTTGTGCTGATCCACATCACCCTAGGAGTGATGAGGGGAAAGAGAGAGCGCCATCTACTGTACTGTACCCACCCAGAGAGAAACAGCAAGGACAACTGTGCTCTCTCAGGGCTCCAGCAGCTGATAGGAAGATCACTGGTTCGAATCCTTGTCATGCAGCTTGCTATCATAGTGACAGCGCTTTAGACAGCTGGACCACCCACCCACGCATTTTAGCGCCAACCCAGGGCTCACCTTCAGCGTCTATGGACTCATTTAAACACAGCGGGTGCATCCCAACAGGAAGTCCCTCCTAATTGGTTAAATCAGGGCGTATGCTAACCAGCCTGGGGGGGCAGTGGGGGAAACTGCTCCCCACAGGACGGGGCCGAGGGGAATTCACGGCCTTTCATAATGAAGCACCCGCTCTCAGCCCAGCCGCCGACCCACGGTCCTGACCCACTTCAGTCACCTCACATATTACATCTACACTTTACTCTGGAGAGAGAAAGAGAGAGAGAGAGAGAGAGAAAAAGAGAGAGGACGGACGGGGTGAAGAGGTAATTATCTGCCAAATACGTAACCAGCATACAGAATTAGAACACAGTAATGCAGCGTTTCTTCTATTTACCTAAAGCGCTGCCACTATGTCAGGAAGATCACTTTGTCGAATCCCTGTCATGCAGCTTGCCATCAGCTGCCAGAGCCCTGAGAGAGCACAGTTGTCCTTGCTGTTTCTCTCTGGGTGGGTACAGTACAGTAGATGGCGCTCTCTCTTTCCCCTCATCACTCCTAGGGTGATGTGGATCAGCACAAGGCTGCGTCTGTGAGCTGATGTATAAGAACCCAGTCGCTGCGCTTTCCTCCGAGCGTTAGCTCTGTGATGCTCCTTAGTAAAAGAGTTTGAAAAGAGTCTGACTTCACATGTATCGGAGGAGGCGTGTGCTGGTCTTCTTCACCTTTCTGGTTTTTGAGGGGAAAATACAGCTGAGTAGCAGCTGAATGGGTGGGGAAATTAGCCTAGATAAAATTTGGAGACAAATTGGAGAAAATTTGAAATAAAATAACATTTTAAACAGTTAGGGCTAGGGGAAATGTACGATACTTAGCATTTCAATTCAGTTGTGCATGATTCTCAATCAATTCACAAATTCATGCATCTACGCATTTTGCATTTAACAGGTATGCATTTTTATCTCCCATTACACTTGAATAATTCTACGTTTTAAAGGACGGATATTGTTTGAAGTTACAAGGAGTCAACCAATATGGAAAAGGAAATCTTTTATAAAAGAAAAAGTCGCATACGCATGCTTTGAAAATAATTTTTTAATCGCATCACAGACTATTAATCTACATTGCAGAAAGTTTATAATTTAAGTTGGTTGTATATTATTCATTATAATAGCGACTCTATATTACCTTGCCCTCTTCATCACTTCTTTGTTTCTGAGAGTGTGTGCTGAGTGGATATGGGCGGAGCTTGCTAATCCCTCTACATTAGCCTCTGACCGTAGCTGGGCTCTCTGAAGGACAGTACAGATTACAGATATATCCTGATGAAGTAGCTGCAGCTCTGAATCAATACAACTCTTCTATATTCACACAGAGACAGAGACTCTCACACAGCAGCTTCAGAGAGAGGACAGTTTTAGTGGTTTAAAATAAAAGACTTTTTAAAATAGTATTCTTTGTGATTATACTGCTTGTAAAATGTTACACCTCTGGGTTAAAATATGATATAGAGTATATCTGTTACTATCAAAACTGTATATTAAAATGATAGACATTTGTCACTTTACTTATAATATATAATAAAGTAATATAAGCTGTTCTAAAGCTGTTATTTTATACAACAGAACCCATCAAAACACAACTGAACCCAACTGATTCCAATTAAACACATCTAAAAACAACTGAACCCAATTAAATCCAACTTAACGCAACTGAACCCAACTAAACCCAAGTGAACCCAACTGAACTCAAATGAACCCAACTGAACTGAACTAAACACAACTGAGCCCTAACTAAACGCAACTTAACGTAACTAAATGCAACTGAACCCAACTAAATCCCTAATTAACCCCAACCGAACCCAACTTAACCCCAACTAACCCCAAATTAATCCACCTAACCCCAACTAATCCCAAATTAACCCAAAGGAACCCAACTTAACCCAAGTGAACCCAACTGAACTGAACTAAATGCAACTGAGCCCTAACTAAACCCAGCTTAACGTAACTAAATGCAACTGAACCCAACTAAATCCCTAATTAACCCCAACCAAACCCAACTTAACCCCAACTAACCCCAAATTAATCCACCTAACCCCAACTAATCCCAAATTAACCCAAATGAACCCAACTAAACCCCAATTAACCCACCTTGAACCCAACTACACACAAATAAACTTAACTGAACCCAACTAAACTACAACAAAACCCAACTGAGCCCAAATGAACCCAATTAAACCCCAAGTAAACCCAACTAAACCCAAATGATCCCACTTAACCCCAATTAACCCTAACTAAACCCAACTGAATTCAAGTAAACCCAACTAAACCTAACTTAACCCAACTAAATTCAAGTTAATCTAACTAAACCCAACTTAACCCATCTAAACCTAACTGAACTCAACTAAAGCCAAATAAACACAATTGAACCCAACTAAACCCAACTGGTGGTGCACTGATTTTGTGTAAGCTTCTGTTTCAGACCTCTACTGTGCCAAGAGTGGAATTATTAGGTTAATGTGTTATATATTAATATATGTTACATGTTTATAATGCTTTATGAATGCATTATAATATCCTTAGAAATTTTGCAGACAATATTTAAAGTAAGAAATGCGTGTATGAGTACATGAACACCCTATCAGCCCTCGCCTCGTAGTTAATTATTGCAGAATAAAAGCTGAGTATAGAGCAGGTTGGGATATTATGGGATTACTCTGGTGTAAAAGTGACTCCTTTATTCAGAGCTGCTGCCTTTAGCTGCCAACGGTGCCCAACACATGCTTCAGCCGGGCACCACACAAAGAGCCAATCAGATCAGCCGGCGCCGAGCGGGCGCACAAAAGTCCCACAAAAACCATCTCACAATGTGTTCAGTGTCTGACCTTTACGACGTGAAGGGGAAACACAAAATTAATTTTTATTAGAGCTCCATTTGCAGGAGTTTAGCGAGTCGCCGAGCAGAACGGAGTCTGAAGAGGAAGCCAGCGGAGTGTGAAACCGCATTCAGAATAAAGGACGAGATTAACGCGCTGGATGCTCTCGGCTGTAGTCGATTAGCGGTGTAACGATACACAGATTTTCAGGGTTGGAGTTTTGACTTTCAGCCTGAGATTTGATTAAAACTTTGACAGCAGTATAACCTTCCCTCAGAAACAGAGAAACTACAGAGACAAATGTATGAAATTATTCAATAAATAAAAAAACAGAATAAGTTTTGAACATCTCTGCTGGATTTTCTCAGTCAGTTTTATGAGGTAGAGTCTCCTGGAATTCAGGCTTTCAGTTAACAGCTGTGCTGAACTCATCAAGAGTTAATTACTTGAATTTCTTGTCTCTTAATAAAGTGTTTGAGAGCATCAGTTAAAGTAAAGTAGTGAAGAGGTAGAGTTACAGGTATACAGTAAATAGCTCAACTAAATAAAGCAAAAAATAACTTAATAAAAAATAAAGGTCAGTCAGTCCAAACAGAAAAAAATTCAAGAACTTTAAAAGTATCCTCAAGTGCGGTCACCGCAAAGACAAATCAACAACATTTTAATGATGAAACTGGCACTCATCAGTTCTGAGGTAATTTTCGGTACCACTTTAAAATAAGACTATCTTTATAAAGGGTTTATAAATGTTTTAAAATTAGTTTATTAATGGTTACTAATTAGGTTGTAAATGCTTTAAAAATAATTAATAATCAGTTATAACACATACATAGAAAGGGCAACAGTGACCTGTTTGACAAAAAATAGTGAACCCACAGCCATCTAGATTGTTGCCCTTTCTACATGTGTTATAACTGATTATTAATGATTTTTAAGTCATTTACAACCTTATTAGTAACCATTAATAAACTAATTGTAAATCACTTATAAACCATTTATAAAGGTAGTTTATTTTAAAGTGGTACCTAATTTTCTTAATTATAAGAATCCTCTGTGATTTTATTCCCGTCCAGAACCACCATGTACGTGTGATTTTCTCAGACGTCCTCTGAGAAAATCACAGGCTGAATTATTAATCTCGTCCAGATAGATCTTAAGGCTACTTAATGTTTTTAGAGAAGAGAAAAATACACAACGTTATTCATTTCAGTGTTTTTAGTTATTATGTTGTGGCTGTTCGGTGTATACTGTTTTATCTATTGGTTTAAGTTGGTGTGATATGGTGGGTCACCAATCACCAACTATCCTGAAAGACAATTTTTTTTAATATTCAGTTGTGCAGGTTAGCCCCTTACCGGCTTCCTTACTTACCGGGTCACCCAGCTTTTATACCCTTAATGGGGAGGGAAGAAACCTTTGGTGCCGGGGGGGTTACAGATTACCTGTGTGGGAAAAAAGCTGAATTGTTTATGTAATGTATATGTGTGTGTATATTATACTTACCTGTCCTATTGGTCCTAGTATGTTGTATGAATGGAGATAACTTTTAAAACTTTTTTACTTTTTTAAATTTGTTATATGTGTAATTGTTGGTAGCTGTCTTACCCATGTACTCTTTTTGGTTTGGCCCAAAAAGGGGGGTATTTAATATAAGGGGTACAGGGTGAGCATTATGGGGAGGAGAGGCTGATTGAGTTCTCTGGGACGGGCATGTTCACTGGAGCTAAAAAGCTTTATTAACTCTATTAAGGACTGGGTTATGGTTTTCTGTATGGTCTTAATTAGTTTACCACTAAGATCCACTTATCTCTGCTACTCCTAGTGAAAAGTGTACATAGTTTATTGTCTTTTTTTTTATATTTTTGTTTTTTTTCCCCAATAAACTCACATCAGCTGAACCGCTTACAACTGCTCCAAGCACATCCTTTTCCTGAAGTCATTATTCAAAAGCGGTACCTCCTGACCACACCACCCACACTACCACAGTTGGTTTAAGTCAGGGGTGTCCAAACTACGGCCCGCGGGCCATTTGCGGCCCGTTTCCTTCTTTGGAGCGGCCCGCGAGGTATTTTAGAAATAGAATGAAAGTTGGCCCGCTGTTAAGCAGAGAGGGTGCGGAGAGGGTGCGCATTTCTAGCGCAGAAAAACGGGCCAAAGAGTCTAAAAGTGGAGAGAGTGCGCAATTCTAGAGCAAAAAAACGGGCCAAAGAGTCTAAAAGAGGAGAGGGTGCGCATTTCTAGCGCAAAAAAACGGTCCAAAGAGTCTAAAAGCGGAGAGGGTGCACATTTCTAGCGCAAAAAAAACGGGCCAAAGAGTCTAAAAGCGGAGAGGGTGCGCATTTCTAGCGCAGAAAAACGGGCCAAAGAGTCTAAAAGCGGAGAGGGTGCGCAATTCTAGAGCAAAAAAAATGGGCAAAAGAGTCTAAAAGCAGAGAGAGTGCGCAGTTGTAGAGCAGAAAAAGGGCAAAAGAGTCTAAAAGTTGCCGTAATTAAGGAGTTTAATATTAAGAGACATCATGAAATTAAACATCAATTTGAAAAATCTTAGTTTACACAACACTGTCAAAGATAAAGATAGTAAGTCAAGTAAAATGGTGTGTAAATGAAAGTAATCAGGAAAAAGTATTATTTAAAGTGGTATATTTCATTATTTGTTTTATTACAGAGTCTGTGGCCCGTGACTTCAAATATATTTCTCCTTCTGACCCCCAACAAAAAAAGTTTGGACACCCCTGGTTTAAGTGGACCAATAAATGAACCAACAGCATATAGTAGTATAACCAATAACCAATAGTATCATTCTCCTGGCAGACTTGTTTATTGGATTGCCAGTTGAAGAAGCGTGATTGGTCACTCCAGAGAACATCTCTCCACAGCTTTTAGAGTTTAGTGGTGGACTGCATTCGATGCTTTGGATTGTGTTTTGCAATTATAGTCTTGGATGAAGCTGCTCGGTCATGAAAACCCATCTACACTCTACTGTTCTTGAGCGCATCTGAAGACCTGACTTCTGTGTAAATCTGTGTAGATGTTTTCTATCTATTTTTCTGTCTATTTATTGTGAATGTCAATCAGATTTAGCCACTTTATCAGACAGTTATGTAAGTTGTTGGTTTAAGTTCAGTGGACTGATGAATGAACCCATAGAATCCACCTGTCAGACCTGAAATTGTAGAATGAAAATTTAGCATGAAATTGTCCAAAATCACTTGGTCTTCAGAAGCATTAAAAGTTATTTCTCTGGATCTTTAGGGGCCAAGCCCAACTTCTGAAAAAACACCCTGTACTATAATTCCCCCTCTACCAAACTTTTTATCCATTTGGCGCAATGCAGTCAGACCAGAAACTTAGCAATCACCAACCCAATAAACTTGTTTAATGGATTGCCAGTTGGAGAAGCGTGATTGGTCACTTCAGAGAACACCTTTCCACAGCTCCTGCTCTAGAGTCATGTTTCCAAATTTTAAGTTGGGAGCATGAAATTGTCCAAAATCTCTTGGTCTTTTGCATCATTAAAAGTTATTTCCTTGGAACTTTAGGGGCCACGACCAATTAATGAAAAAAACTCCCTGTACCATAATCCCCCCTCTACCAAACTTTTTACACATTTGGCGCACTGGAGTCAGACAAGTGCCAGCAAATCCAGATTATTTTACTGGATTTCCAGATTGTGTTTGGTGATGTGAGTCTTGGATGAAGCTGCTCGGTCATGGAAACCCGTTCCATGAAGCTACATTCTACACTCTACTACATTCTTAAGCTCATCTAAAGGCCTGATTTCTGTGTAAAGTTGTAGTGTTGATGCGTAGATGTTTTCTGTCTATACGTCTATTTGTGTTTATTATGGTAATTCTGTTCTGGAGGTAATGTTGTAGGTGTTGGAGAAGGTGACCTAATTAGACTCACCTGTCTCTCTCTCTCTCTCTCTCTCTCACTTTATTCAGTTCCATGGCTGCTCTGAAGTCTTCAGACCTGAAATTTAAGCATGAAAATTTAGCATGAAATTGTATAAAATCTCTTCTTCTTAAATATCGTCTTCTGAAGCATTAAAAGTTCTTCCACTGGAAACTCATTATCCCCCCTCTACCAAACTTTTCACACATTGGGCACAGTGCAGTCATAGCTGTTTTTATCATGATAATTCTGTTCTGGAGGTAATGTCGTTGGTGAAGTTGGTGACCTAATTATTCTCACCTGTCTCTCTCTCTCTCTCTGTCTCTCTCTCTCTTTATTCAGTTCCATGGCTGCTCTGAAGCCCTCAGGTCTGCTGGGATGCAGAATGTGGATCCTCTTCGCCCTAATCCACCTGACTCTGGACCTGTCGCTGTGTGCTCCGGCGGGTCAAGGCCTGCCACTCAAACTGCTGCCTCGGTCGGCGCCTCGGCTCAGGCCCCGCCCCCTACCCACCAGGGACGCACCTAGCACCCAGCCCTGGAGGACTGTGGGCACCTGGCAGCGGGGCGTCCCGCCGCCTCCCGTCCCGTCGCCCGGGTACCGGGCCGGAGCAGGATTAGGGGGGTTGGGGTCCAAACCGCGGGCGCAGAGGCGCAGGCGTCACCTGTGCAAGAGGTGCGGTTCGAAGCCCCGCCCCTCGGAGGGGGAGGAGTCTCTGGAGTTCCTGGAGGGGAGTAAATCCAACATCCTGCGGTACTTGTTGCGTTCACGGCGGCAGCTGGAATGGGACAGCTACGATCAGGAGGGGAGGACCACCACGGTGGCGGGATATATCGAGTGGGGTCCGACGGGGACGGACGAGGGTCTGGAGGACGACGTTAAAGCGGTTCCCAACACCATCACCACCACGAAAGCCTCCACCACCACCACCACAACCACTACTATCTCCACCACCACACGCAGCCCCCAAAGGACTTACGCCGTGGTCACGACTCCACATCCCCGGAGACTGAGCACCACGCAGCCTACCGTTAACCTCGGGGTCACTGCCAAGCCACAAAAGCCATTCGGGGACACGCCAGGTAGGGGGCGGTACTCACCTACTATTATTACTGTGTGTTTTATTGTTTTATTGTGTTGAACTGAAGGGGAAGTCGATGGTTCTTGATTTATCAAATCTTGAAATTAAGTTAAAAAGAGTAACATTGATTAATCGGCCATAAACGTCTACAAATAAAGGTATTTCATGAGAACAGGAGTTAGCTCTAACAGCCTGATGTTGAAGGTCCAGTCCTCTCTTTGGATCTTTAAGGAATATAGTGCATATATATAGTCCCCATGCCTCATGTGTTCGATCTTCTCCACGTATTGTAGTGTAGATGTGGCCAGTAGCTGCGCTTTATTTTCAAAAGTATTCACTCCACTATCTTCTCACAAACTAGAACTTCAACCCACCCTTTACAGCTGCAACAGCTTCATCTATTCTGGGAAAGCTTTCCACAAGGTTTAGGAGTGTGTTTATTGGTGTGTTTTTGATTATTCCTCCAAATGAGCATTAGTGAGATCAGACTATGATGTTGGATGAGAAGTTCTGTCGAAGAGTCTCCAATTTAGTTCATCCTAAAGGTGATTTCTTTCACTGGAACTTTAGAGGCTAAGCTCAATTCTTGAAAAAACGCCCTGTACCATAATCCCCCCTCCACCTAACTTTTTACACATTTGTCACCAATCCAGATTTATTTATTGGATTGCGAGTTGGAGAAGCATGAATGGTCATTCCAGAGAATCAGCAATATGAGTGTTTTTACCTGAAAAAAGCTCCACATATGATTTAAACAGATGCTAATACACATAAATACAGTAAAACATAACAAGGAATTCTCATTCTTAACTATAAGTATGTTTTATATCCTGTGAGCTGAAGAACAAAGTGTAGAGATTCCAGATTTCTCCTGGATGCTCCTCATACAGCATGTGTATAATATTATGTTCAGTTCCGTCAGCAGCTCACCTGATTTACCACATTTACCAATTTATCAATTTACCAAACCAGGTGTTGATTAATATGATGAAAACTAGAAATTAAACTCTATTAAACTCAAATGAGTGTGAGGAGAAATTAGGAGATGTTTTGTTGTTTTAAGGAAAACTTTTGCTTTTTGTAAAATTGCTGTTCATATTTATTGTAATGCTAGTTTAAGTTTTACTGAGCTAATAAACACGGTAACACTTTCTATGAATGTCATCTCTATTAGACTCTATAATGCATAATGCATTCATAAGGCATTATAAACATGGCTATAAATAGTTTAAAAAATGCATAACCCATTATAGCCATGTTTCTTAAGCATTATGACTTGTGATCATAATACATTATAAGCTGTGTTTATGATATATATGTTAAAATAGCATTGATATCTATCATTAATAATATATAGTCCCACAATAAAAGGCACTTCTACTTAGACCGCAAAAAGACCTGTTATAACACATTATAATTGACTATAACTAATATTATATTTAAGACAATTGTCACGGTCTCGCTCTGTTCCCCTGTGTTTCTCCTGTAATTTTCCGTCACGTGTGTGTAATTTGTAGCTCCGCCCTTTCCCCAGGTGTTCAGTGTTTCATGTTACTATTTATAGCTCACTTTAGTCCTTGTTTATCCGTCGGTCTTTGCACCTTCCTACGTTGTCTGTCTCGTCACGTCTTAGCTTAGTTTTGCCACGTATCCTATTTGCTCTTCTCCACGTTTGTAGTTCTTTGTTTAGTTTGTATTATTTGTTTATATCTCTTGTTTGTTTATATTCCTTGTTTTGTACATATTTATGTATTTATCCTTTGTATATATATCCCTAGCCCTGTTTTGTACTTATCTGTTTAGTTTAGCTCTTTGTTTGTTTTCCCTGTTTGTTTATGTATATATATTTATTCGTTATTCCCCTGTTTGTTTGTTTGTTTACTTATTATTCATTAAAGTCTGTCTTACCCGCTTTTACGTCCGCCTCCCGTCTGGTCCCGCGTTACAACAATAATAATTTCTGAGTGGTTAAAAATATATTTATAGAATTATTGAGGGTGTGTTTATAAGTTAAAAGCTTTTTTAGTCGTAATGCATAATTCTGCAAGCTGGACTGCAAGCTGAGTTTCTTGGTAATGACGTATAATGTATTTATGTTATAATCACAGCTATTAATGCATTATAATCACAGCTATTAATTCATTATAATCACAGCTATTAATGCATTATAAGTAATACATATTGCATAGTAAACATGGCTATGATATATGTTATATTTTTATAAATATGTATAGCAAGGTTCATTATGCCTTATAAATGCATTATAATGTGCTATGAGTAAGTTTATAGAGTCTTATAGAGATGATATTAATAGAAAATGTGTCTTTATTAGACACTACAACCACATTCATTACATATTATAATGCATTCATAAGGCATTATAAACATGGCTATAAATGTTTATAAAAATGCATAACCCATTATAGCCATGTTTGTTAAGCATTATGACCTGTGATCATAATACATTATAAGCTGTGCTTATGATATATATATATATGTTAAAATAGTATATGTCTATTATTAATAATCTAGTCCTACAATGAAAGTCTGGCACTAAGCGCACTAAGACCTGTTATAATAAATTATAATTGACTATAATTAATATTATATTCAAGACAAGAATAATTTTTGAGTGGTTAAACATTATATTATATATATATAATAGGATTATTGAGGGTGTGTTTATAAGTTGGAAGCTTTTTAGTCATGATAAAGTTTTTAGGTATTGATGTATGACATGTTATAAACGCAGCTATTAATGCATTATAATCACAGGTCACGATGCATAATAAACATTGCTATAATGAATTATACATTTTTATAAATATGTATAGCCATGTTTATAATGCCTTATGAATGCATTATAATGAGTAATGAGTATGTTTATAGAGTCTTATAGAGATGACATTCATAGAAAGTGTTACCGCTTTTTCTTTACTAAAATTCACAAAGATGCCTAAAACATTTTAACAATAGATGTTAAAATGATCAATGATAAGAATAAGAGTGTAGATGGGTTTGTGTGTGAACATGTGAATCAGATTTATCCACTTTATCAGATAGTTGTTATGTAAGAGCAGTTTTTATATTATTTATATCGTTTGTTCCGGAGCTGGGAGAGGGATTCTGGTGGAAATATAATCCCCTCGGTTGGCGTTGAGTTTCTGTGGGAAGATGATCAGAGTTTTTGGATCTGCGTGGGAAAGATGATGGTGATGATCAGCCTCGGCCTCTCAGCTGCTGTAAAAACGTGAATCTGCTGTATTTGGTATTTTTGTATTATTATATCAGCGGGGTTGAGTCAGCCGTACCCGTGAGGAGTGGTTTTAGCCCTGTGGCTGTGGGTATAAGAGCTCCAGGCTGTTGAACTGTGCGTTCGGTGCCACCCTGGAGATCTGCATCATGGTACCATCTACCATAAACTTCTAAATATGGTGCTTAAAGAAATTAATCAGCTGCTGAGCATCCAATAGCATCCCACACATTAATCTAAAAAAATCTGTGCAAGGTGCGTTGCGACGCTCATCGCTATCTTACACCCCACCAACAGTCTATTTTTTTTCTCCTATTTCCTCCTGCCTGGTTTAAACAGCAGCAGAGCTTCTGAATATATCTACACTGATGGGCGTGGTGTTCTGGAAATGAGGTGTGTTCAGGTGCATTTCTGGAGTTTTATCTTGTTTATCTTGGTAACAGAAAACACAGGAGCTCCACTGACTGAATACAACCTAGACAGACGCCAACAGTCAGACGTTCATCGCTATCTTGGCAACTCAATATGCAAATATTAAATAAAATAACATTGCTGTTCCCGTAAATGAGCTGCTGGAGCTCCTTCACAGTGTCAACCAGACACGTCTAGGTAGCTGCACCGTTAAAATAGCAATCCACCAAAGTCAGAGCTCACCTGGTCTACTCTTAAAGAGAATGATGAGCAAGAGACACTCTGATTGATTTATTTCACACTATTCCCAAAATTAACCACACCCATGATTAATTAAGATAATTAGATGA
Organism: Astyanax mexicanus; assembly: GCF_023375975.1. Lineage (NCBI taxonomy): Eukaryota > Metazoa > Chordata > Actinopteri > Characiformes > Acestrorhamphidae > Astyanax > Astyanax mexicanus. The sequence continues at coordinate 49,193,593 of NC_064419.1, read as the reverse complement.
GTTACATGAGCTTTGGGTGTTTTAAGCCACGCAAGGTGTACTTTTCCCGTCGTTACGATAGCAAAGGCACCCTCACATGCCCTAAATCAAGCTGCATGGTTCGCAGTTATGACAGGTCATTATAGAATGCTAAAATATAGAGCCTTGTTTTTTTATGATTATTATGTTAATGACTAATTTATCATTTTTGGGACAATATATCATCCAAAATAGGCATGTTACAATGATTACATACATGACTTTTTTTCTGTCCTTGATATTTGTCTATTGTGTTTACTTAGCAAGAAGTGCTTAATAATGTGAATAATCTGGTATAATTTAGAAATATTTTAGGATCTTTAAATACATTTTAAAACTCAGTTCCAGCATATGTTATTGTATTAACATATATGTTCTATATGTTCTCAAATAGATTCTAATACTCCAGAAACAAACTCCATTTCCATGATAAACCTGCACTCAACTTTCCGGACATGCTGGATAACATGATTCATCTGTGTTCCGGCTCACCGTGGTACTGATTGCACACACCTGTACTCAGCACTATAAATAGTTCCCACTCTCCTGTATTAAACCTATTTTACAAAGCTCTTCTACATAACATTACTTTTGTGTTTTAACCATTTTGTTGGCGACCCATAGCTTAGCATCTGATACAGCAGCTACAGCAGCAGCAGAATGTGGACGAGCATTGTCCTGATAAAAAAGAAAAAACAGAATTACTGTGGATTGATTCCTTCTGGGTGTTTCTATTCTTTGATGATAAGTACTGTATAAATAAAATGTTTTTTGGTGCAATCTGATTAAATTATTACGCACTCGCTCATCCACGCAGCTTAAAGTCGAAGGGAATTAGCATGGTTGATCAGCCGCCTCTTATTTAACACTGCGCAGATTTATATAATTTATATACCGCCGCTCTCGGGTTGACCAGCTCTGCACATTATAGGGCAGCATCGATTACTCTGAGCTACGAGCAAATTAATATTAACGTCTCCATAAAGCAGATTCATGCTTAATAAAATGAGCCACAGCAGTTTTATTTGTCTCGGTGAAGCGAACAAATGTTATAAACGCATAAATAAAGAACATTCCTGCTTTAAACTCAGTTTAAACACAGGGCTCTGTGCATGCTGGTGGTATATACTGAACACTGGATATACGGGTGGTAATTTAGCAGATAAATGCAGGGTGTCGTACCCTTTAGAAGACTTTTAATTGGAGATTTAATGTGCTTTAAGTTGTGGTGATGAATAGAATTAATTAACTCTGTGTACAGATACAGATAACAAGGCCGAGACCAATTACAGCTTTTCTGAAGTGGGAAACTCTTATATAACCAGTATAAATAACCGCAGTGTGCCACCAGTACGTATCATGTGGGGTTGACCTTTTTATACGGAATTAGATTCCTCCAAAAAATTAATGTACACTATGAACAATTGGTGCATTTAAAAAGAAAAGAAAATTAAAACTATTTTTTTTATTACCCATTTATTCTAGTTTTGCATGCTGTAATCATATGGCATATCTTATACTAATGCATCCCAAAAAAAAAAAAAAATTATATAGATAACTTATATAACCTTTGGCAGTGTGGCCAGTGTGCCAAGTCCTGCTGGAAAATAAAATCTGCATCTCAATAAAAGTTTTTGGTAACATTTTATAATGTATTATAAATGCATTTATAATGCATTATATGACATGCATAATACCTTATAATGACTGTAATAAGCCTGTATAGTAACTCATAAGTACTTACAGCGGCATTCAGAACACAATATCAACTACAAGTATAAGGGTTTATGAAGAAAGGGCTTATAAAGCCTTATAATATCTGTTCATAAGAACATTGTACAATGTAGTGTTGTAATGCACTATAAAACAGATTTGGTACATTTTGGTATAATGCATTATAATATGCAGCTATGATTTCTCAACTTAAGCTTTTATATAAGTGCGTAACACATTATAAAGCCTTATATACAGTCATAACAGTCAAGACACTATAGCGAAGCATAATACAATTTACTTCATGTTTAAAAAGCATATGAAAACTCACTTAACTTAAAGTCAATAATGACTGTATATAAGGCTTTATAATGTGTTACACACTTATATAAAAGGGTAATATGTGTTATAGTGCATAATGACACTACATTGTACAATGTACTTATGAACAGATATAAGGCATTATAAGCCCTTTCTTTATAAACCCTTATACTTTATATTGTGTTATGAATGTTGCTTTAAGTGCTTATAAGTTATTATACATTATTATATAGTCTTTAAATGGTAATATGCATGCCATATAATGCATTATAAATGCATTTTTAATACATATGAATACAGGGTTCATAGGAAGTGTTACCAAGTTTTTTGAAGTGCTATGAAGTGCTGTAAGATTTTGTGGGAAAACAAAACTGCACTGACTTTAGACTTGATAATAAAACACAGTGGATCAACACCAGCAGATGACAGACATGACTCTCCAAACAAACCATCACTGATCATCAGTACATTTTACATTTCATTTAAAGGAAATTAAGGGAGCAGAGTCTGGAGAAATCAGTGATGGCCCTTAGCAACCTCCTGGGATACCGCAGCAACCATTTAGCAACACCAAAGCGACCACCTGGGATCAGCTACCTTTGACAAAACAGATGGAGCCCATGGAATATATATAAATGTGCATATTATAGTGTATTAAAAGAAACTTTGAGAAGTCTTTGTCTTTGCCCTTGTCTTCAGTAGTGCTCCCACTTGTGTTTATTTGTAACTCCGCCCCCTCGTTTCCCGTCCCCAGGTGTTTCAAGTTTCCTGTCTACTTCCATATATATATATCCATGTTTCCCTTGCTGCAATTGACAAAAACACATTAAGAGGCAAGATATTCAAAATTCAAAGTAATTAACTCTGAAGAATATAAAATATAAAACACCTTTTTGTTCATAGATTAATTCCATATATGTTTTTCTTCATAGTTTATATGACTTTAGTATTAATCTACAATACAGAACATTTTAAAATAATAAAAAACACTGAATTCAAGGTGTTATAGGTGGTAATACCTCTGTCCGGTTTCATGAATAGCTTTATATTTGATATATATATCTATATATATTGTCCCGCTGTGTGTGTAAGCTTTATTCGTATAGTGAAATAAAGCACATCCTGCCTCCAGGCTGCTATAATTACCCGGCTCTGAGCAGAATCTGAGTTCCTGATGGAACAAAAACCCCGTCAAGGTGATTTTCATCCACTTCCTCACTCAGAGGGCATTCCAGGCTAATCTGGATTTAAAAAATGGAAGTGCCGATATCAGAGCAGCAGATTTAGCCGGGCTGACTGTGATGCTAATTTAGCGTTAGCGCTGTAGTTAATGCAGGATCTAGAGGACTGCAGGGTGAAGTTAATATAATAAAGGAGATCATTACTAACTAAAGAGAGCAGGACCTGCAGGAACTCTGAGGGATTCCAGTTAATCAGTGTTACTGTGAAAAAGGTGTAGGTCAGGTGTTACTGGGTGGTTGCCAAGATATTGCTAAGGTATAGTTAGTTCTTGGTAGCGGAGAAATTGCTAAGTGTTGCTGTGGTACAAGTGTTGGTAAGTGAGGTGTTGCTGAGTGGTTAGTAAGGTGTTGATATGGTGTATTTTCTGGTAGCAGTTGCTAATGTGTTGTATTGGAACAGGTGTTGGTAGGTCAGGTGTTACTGGGTGGTTGACAAGATGTTGCTATGGTAGAGTTAGTTCTTGGTAGCGGAGAAATTGCTATGTATTTAAAGTAGAGGTTGCTAAATTGTTGCTATGATATGAGTGTTGGTAAGTAAGGTGATGCTGTGTGGCTATTAACACCAATAACAGTGTTGCTGTGGAACAGGTTATTGGTAGGTGAGGTGTTGCTGCATGGTTCCCAAGGTGTTGCTAAGATATAGTTAGCTCTCACTAGCAGAGAAATTAATAAGTCTTGCTGTGGAACAAGTGTTGGTAAGTAAGATGTGGCTGGGTGGTTTCTAAGGTGTTGCTAAGGTATAGTTAGTTCTTGGTAGCAGAGAAATTGCTATGTATTTAAAGTAGAGGTTGCTAAATTGTTGCTATGATATGAGTGTTGGTAAGTAAGGTGATGCTGTGTGGCTATTAACACCAATAACAGTGTTGCTGTGGAACAGGTTATTGGTAGGTGAGGTGTTGCTGCATGGTTCCCAAGGTGTTGCTAAGATATAGTTAGCTCTCACTAGCAGAGAAATTAATAAGTCTTGCTGTGGAACAAGTCTTGGTAAGTAAGATGTGGCTGGGTGGTTTCTAAGGTGTTGCTAAGGTATAGTTAGTTCTTGGTAGCAGAGAAATTAATAAGTGTTGCAGTGGAACACGTGTTGATAAGTAAGGTGTTGCTGGGTGGTTAGTAAGGTATATGTAGGTGATATGTTTTTTTCTTGGTAGCAGTTGCTAAAGTGTTGCTGGGGTACAAATGTTGGTAGGTGAGGTGTTGCTGCATGGTTCCCAAGGTGATGCTAAGGTAAAGTTATTTTTTGCTAGCAGAGAAATTGCTAAGTATTGTCTGTAGATGTTGATAAAGTGTTGCTGTTGTACCAGTATTGGTAACTGAGGTGTTGCTGGGTGGTTAGTATGGTGTTGATATGGTGTATTTCTTGGTAGCAGATGCTAAAGTATTGCTGTGGTACAAGTGTTGGTAGGTGAGGTGTTGCTGGGTGGTAACTAAGGTATCACTATGGCGTATTTCTTGGTAACAGTTGTGCTGCAAAGCATTTTCTGCAGAGGTTTTTAAAGTGTTGCTGTGGTATGTTGTTGGTATGTGTCGTGTTGCTATGTGGTTGTTGAGGTGTTGCTTTGGAATAGGCTATTGGTATAGGTGTTTTGTCAATTTGTTGCTAAGGTATTTGCTAAGGTGTTGCTGTGGTGCATGTGTTGGTAGGTTCATCAAAAACATTATGAGCAAGAGTTACCTCTGTTGCACAGGATACGGGCAATATTTTTAGAAGCAAAAAGAAAAACAATAGTTCAGGACTATAAAAAGGTGTAAAAGAAAAACGCTTTGTTTTCTGACGGACCCACGGGTAATACTCCGCAAAAAGAGAGGCTAAACAATGGTCATATACAGTATATAGAGCAATGAACAGGTGAGAGTAATCTAGTAATCAGGAGAGTCAGACCAGGGTAGTGCCATGTGATCGGTGTGTGAGGTCATGTGAGTTACTGAGGGAATCTGGGTAATGGAGTTCATGGGTCTCATGAGTCTTTCAGGGGAAACAGGATGGGGTATAACTGTATATTTTATTATAGAGAGTGTAATAAGCACTGTTAAACGGATGATGTGCATCAAAAACTAAATTAAAAAAGCTGTACTGTACATAAAAGAATATATAAACAGTATTTTTTTTAAGAATCTGCCATTTTATCTGCATGGAAAACACTGCATGTCTTAAAAATATTATGAAGATATATATTTACCATCTTGCCAAGCCTTATGTATAATAGAGCTCTGAAGTACAGCACTGATTTTATTTTGTACAGCACTGGAAAAAATAAGAGGCCTCAAAATGAAAAAAAAAAATAAGACACTTAAAAATAATGTGTTTCTCTGATTATACAAATTTGAAAACCTCTGGACTACATTCAAGAGGAAGCTGGATTTTTGCACCAGGAGTAAAGCAGCACAAAGTTATCCAAAAGCAGTGTGTAAGACTGGTGGAGGAGAACATGGTGCCAAGATGCACGAAAAACTGTGATTAAAAACAAGATTTATTCCACCAAATATTAATTTCTGAACTCTAAGTTCTAAGTTCAAAAGCTTGTTTTCTTTGCATTATTTGAGGTCTGAAAGCTCTGCATCCTTTTCTCATTTTCTGTAAATAAATGCTCTATATGAGAATATTTTTATTTGGAATTTGGGAGAAATGTTGTCTGTAGTTTATAGAATAAAACAACAATGTTCATTTTACTCAAAAATAAACCTATAAATAGTAAAATTCGCTTCATTTTATTCCAGAGCTATATTTTTCTGACTTTTTGTTCTTTTCCTCTTTCTCACTGCTGACTGGAAATATCAGGGTTGTAAAAATGCTCTACATGAAGTGTATCAGCTCTGTACTGCAGGCTGATCCATTACGAGATGGAGATAACCTCTTAACACAATGGAGCTAATGGAGAAATATCACACAGCCAATTAAACAGCTAATGCAATTAAGCTTTTCTGAGTTACAACTTTGCATAGATGTATCTAAGTGAATGCGCTCTGATGAGCCACCCTCAAAGCTCAGAGAAGAGCCTTTACCAGGATAAAAAGCTTTTAGAAACCGTCTAGTGCTCTTTCATACCTTTTATATAACAGCACTAGACACATAACACACATTCCTGCATGTTTTACAGTTATACAGTATCTTTCTTTCTTCGTATCTTCTTATCTCTTTCAAAGGCTCTGTAAAATGCATTAATGCAGCGCTTTAAATTCTTTGATAAATACGTTTCTTTGGTATTTAACATGCATTTTAGTTATGCAGGATTTTATTTTCAGTAAGGAATCACTGCTGATCATTGAAGCATCCTTACTGCAAAGGAAAGAGAAAAATTCACCCAAAATTTCAGAACTACTCAAATAAATAAAGAAAAAAATACTTTAAAAAATGAAGGCCAGTCAATGAAACCGAAGCATTCTAAGATCTTTGAAAGTGCAGTCACTCGAAAAACCATCAAAAACTCGACTTGATGAAAACTTGAGATGATGAAACTGGCACTCATCAGGCCTGTCCCAGGAAAGAATGATCAAGAGTTACTTCTTTTAGTCATCTTTTTGCATTTATAAAAAAGATAAGTTAATCTTTTTTAAATTGTCTAGTGCTGTTATAGCAGCACCGTAAAAACCAACCTGTTACCAAAGCAACCACTAAAACCTACAGCTGTACAACACCTCAGCAACACCCTAAAAAACAGCCTGTTACCATATCATTCCCATACAACAGAAACCATCAAGCAACACCTTAGAAATCAACCTGTCACCATAGCAACCACCTAACAACACTTTAGCAACCAACAAGCAAAACCCTAAAAACCAGCCTGTTACCATAGCAATCACATACAGTAAAACCCATCAAGCAACACATTAAAAACCAACCTGTCACCATAGCAACCACCTAACAACTCTTTAGCAACCAACAGTTGTACAATAGTAGAACATCAGCAACCACCTAGCATAACCTTGGTCATTTATACCTGTAACAAGGGCTCTCAGAAGCTTCTTTTGGGTAGTATACCTCCTGGTGAGAGACTGTTGACTTCTAAACATGCCCACTCAAAGACATTATGCCCAGTTCACCACAACAACACAACAGCAGCTACCTAGCAACACCCTAGAAACCAACCTATTACCTTAGCAACCATATAAGAACACTTTAGCAACCACCAAGCAACTACGTCTAAATCAGCCTGTTACCATAGCAATCCCATACAGTAGAAACCATCAAGCAACACCTTAGAAACCAACCTGTTACCAGAGCAGCCACCTAACAACACTTTAGCAACCTGCAGCTCTTTCATAGCAATGCATCAGCAGCCACCTAGCAACTCCTCAGAAACCAACCTGTTACTATAGCAACCACTTAACAACACTTTAGCAACCAACAGCTGTATCATAGCAACACATCAGCAACCACCTAGAAACACCTTGGCCATTGATACCTGTACCAAAGGCTCTCAGAAGCTTCTTTTGGGGAGTGTACGTCCTAGTGAGAGACTATTCTAGGGTGAGCAACACCCTAGTAACCGACGTGTTACCATAGCAACACTTTAGAAACCAACTAGCAATGCCTTGGCCATTAAAACCTGTACCAAAGGCTCTCAGAGGCTTCTTTTGGGTAGTGTTTTGTTAACTGCTAAACATGCCTCTACCACCCACTCAAAGACATTATATCCAGTTCACCACACCAACACACTAGCAACCACCATAGCAACACCCTAGAAACCACACTGATACCATAGCAACCATCTAACTAACCTTTAGAAACCAACTAGCAACGTCTTGGCCATTAAAACCTGTACTAAAGGCTCTCAGAAGCTACTTTTTGGTAGTGTACCTCCAATTGTTTTAAACACTTTTCATCAGTATATTTAAATTCCTGATTACAATACAACTATCAACATATCAGTGCCTTTATTGCAGAAAACGAAGCTATTTAATATTATAAATTAAAGCGCAGTGACATCACAGGTGCTACAGTGCTGATTCCAGCTCTTTTCACCTCAAAAGAACTGCCTCAAACCCCCAGAATGCAGCTGCTCTGCTGACACTGTCATTTAATCCACATTCAAGGCCACTCTAAATTGCATACATCCTTCCTCCTGCTGTTTAGTGTCTCCAAGGCCTCGGCGGTGCGGCGGCTGTGTGCAGTTTTACTGCATCCGAGACTCGTCCCCCGAAGACACCATCTGGCCAATCACAGCGCGGGGATATTTCACGTTTGATCCCAGCGTTTGATTCTGAGATGTGACAACCTTGACTTGGTGACTCTCTTGTCGCAGCGTGAGTTATGCTCTACACTGATGGAGCATGACTCAGCTGTTTCCTGTGTGTGTGTGTGTGTGTGTGTGTGTGGGAGTGTGTATTTCATGGGGAATTGACTTAATGTGTGGCAATAGCTGTATAACAGAGACAAAGTGTGTGTGTGGGCCAGTCACAATATGTTGTCCCAGAAATTATTGCAATAATTGATATTATTGTCATTTTAGGAGCATTAAATACTACTAATATAATGATAATATAATATCATAACAGAGAAAGTACACCTTGTGCGGCTCAAAACCTGCAAAAGTCCTGTACTAATTCTCTTAATTAATCATGGGTCAGTTTAATTTTGGGCGTAACATGAAATAATGTGAAATCACATACAGTAAAAACCAACAAGCAACACTTTAGAGACCAACCTGTTACCATAGCAACCACCTAACATCACTTTAGCAACCAACACATCATCAACCACCTAGAAGCAACTTAAAACTCAACTTGTTACCGTGGCAACCACCTAAAAGAACTTTAGCAAACAACAGCTGTTCCATAGCAACACATCAGCGACCACCAAGCAACACCCTGGCCATTAATATCTGTACTAATGCTAAACATGCCTCTACCAATCAGAGTGTCTCTTGTTCATCATTCCCTTTAAGAGTAGATCAGATGAGCTCTGACTGGTGGATTGCTATTTTAACGGTGCAGCTACCTGGACGTGTTCAACAAACTCTTCTCAGCAGAGGAAACTGAGCTGCTGGTTGACGCTGTGAAGGAGCTCCAGCAGCTCATTTACGGGAACAGCAATGTTATTTTATTTACTATTCTGTTTATTGTTGATGTAAAAGTTGGGTTTGTGCTGCTGTGTGTTCATGTGTGTGTAATAAGTGGGGGTGTACGCTCAGCTCGGCACAGCGCCTGTGTTAACGAGATAGCGATGAACGTCTGACTGTTGGCGTCTGTCTAGGTTGTATTCAGTCAGTGGAGCTCCTGTGTTTTCTGTTACCAAGATAAACAAGATAAAACTCCAGAAATGCACCTGAACACACCTCATTTCCAGAACACCACGCCCATCAGTGTAGATATATTCAGAAGCTCTGCTGCTGTTTAAACCAGGCAGGAGGAAATAGGAGTGATAATAGACTGTTGGTGGGGGGTAAGATAGCGATGAGCATAAGCCTCTAATATTACTATTAAAATTGTTAAATTCTAGATTTGTAAAGTCTTACCTCTTCTGCATTTCTACACTAAAATATCTCCAAACAAACAGCGTTTCAGTCAAGAAGCAACCAGTTGTTAGATTGTAAAATGTGGAACTGGAGTCTGGATTGGTGATGTGTCTGGATTTTGTCTGTGTTGGTGCACGTCGCATTGTAAATAAAATTATACAGCTCTGGAAAAAATGAAGAGAGCACTTCAGTTTCTGAATCAGTTTCTCTGATTTTGCTATTTATAGGTTTATGTTTGAGTAAAATGAACATTGTTGTTTTATTCTATAAACTACAGACAACATTTCTCCCGAATTCCAAATAAAAATATTCTCATTTAGAGCATTTATTTACAGAAAATGAGAAATGACTGAAATAACAAAAAAGATGCAGAGCTTTCAGACCTCAAATAATGCAAAGAAAACAAGTTCATATTTATAAAGTAGTTTTAAGAGTTCAGAAATCAATATTTGGTGGAATAATCCTGATGGTTTTTAATCACAGTTTTTTTTTCATGCATCTTGGCATCATGTTCTCCTCCACCAGTCTTACACACTGCTTTTGGATAACTTTATGCTGCTTTACTCCTGGTGCAAAAATTCAAGCAGTTCAGTTTGGTGGTTTGATGGTTTGTGATCATCCATCTTCCTCTTGATTATATTCCAGAGGTTTTCAATTTGGTAAAATCAAAGAAACTCATCATTTTTAAGTGCTGTAAGAGCTGTATATGTGTGTGTAAAAAGACTTACAGCTGTAGAGTAGCGTCCAGCCGTGGCGGTGTTTAAGGTGGAGTCGGGTGGTGGATCTGCAGATGGAGCTGTCAGGCTGGGATGATGTAAAGCTCAGGCAGGCCTGCTGTTCCTCCCCGGCGGCTCGTTATCACTCCTCAGGGTGTATCGGCTAATCACTAACGCCGTATTTGATGGCGAACTCACACAGGGACTTCAGGACACATGCAGGAGTGCTGAATAACAGCTTTAAATAGCAACAATTCAATATTTATGAACAGCAAACGTCAGACTCGCAGGATAACCTGGACTGTTTTATTCAGTAAATGACATTGTGATTATATTTACGGTCTCTTAAAGCTCATTTATGCTCTGCTTTAGTTTGGTATGACTATGGATACGGACAGAGCCTTCTGAGGGGTAGCTAACTAAGTTAGGTAAAGCTAAGCTAAGTAAAGAAAACTGTTATAAAAAATATACTTTCTTTTAAAGTTAAATGGGAGCTGGATGTTAATCTACACAGATTTCTCACCTAAAAATTGTTTATTTGAGTGAGTAAAGCGCTTCTGTTTATTTACAGTAAGCTTAGATTCACAAATTTCTCCAACACTAAGGTTGGAGCATTACCATTAGCCGCTAACCGCTAGCTGCCTGACAGCTCCCTGAGTGTTCCAGTAAGCCAGGGCGCTATCAGCTAGCGATTTGTCCCACGTAGCTTGTTTCAACACGTTAAACATGCAGATTACAGTCCGATATACTCACCTTTGAACAGAGAAAGGTTAGCAGGTAATGCTAATGCTGCTCCAGCAGTGCTAGTCGGGGTTCACAGCAGGCTACAGGCCAATAATACTGACCTCTGAACTGGAAAATTGCGGTTTGCGGCTAATGCTAATAGTACTCCAGCCTCAGTGCTGGAGAAACTTCATTGAAACTCCTGTATAACTCTGTACTTCAGTGGAGGTAGAATTTATACATTAATTAAAATATTTTACAGGATTAGTTTCTCAGGGGGTTCTGGGGTAATTTTCTCTTTTATGGGTTTTTTTTTATCCTCTGTGATTTTATTCCCGTCCAGAACGATCATGTAGGTGTTTTTCTCAGACGTCCTCTGAGAAAATTACAGGCTGAATTATCTACTGTTTTTCTCTGAACTCCGTGCTCCTCCGGTAATTTTAGTCCCGTCCGGACGCACATCTCTGAGTTTCGTCTCCTCGCCTTTAATATAAAAGATATTTGTCCACTGCCGCGCACCGTAATTACACTTTGGGCGCTTGGGCGTTTCCATGGAGATCCACATAAACAAAAACCACAACAGCGAGTGGAAATGGAGGAGCTACTGAACGCTGCTGATGTCATGTGACCGAGAAAAAAAGCCTAAAAACTCACTGGTTCTCCTGTTTTTTTATTTGCAGTCCAGATGCAGGAGTTTTATCACTAAAGAGAAGAAGTGTGAAATATTTTTCACAGACATTTATATGAATATTATAGGAGCATATGGTCTGTATGTATAGAGGGTTAAGTATGTCTAGTGTTGAGTATACAGATTACAGGCTGATTGTTGTGAGTTTAGAGCTGAATGGTAATATAGATCACAGTTAGATGTGATTCAGAGTGAGTCAGAGTGAAATCTGGCTGAATTCTGGAGAGATGATGTTTTGACACTGTGACGACTCCGTGGGGGGATCTGCCTGTCCTAATGAAGGGTCCTCAGTAGCGGAATGAGAATTATGATAATCACTGGAGCTGGTAATATCCTCTACGCACTCCACTTAAAATCTCCAGCGTTCATCAGATCGTCTCCCAGCGCTCAGAGCGCGGTGGTGATGAACGTGAGCGAGTTCTGTTCCTGCTGAGGGAACAGGGTCAGCTGAGACGCCAAGAGCTAAAACGGTTTGTTTGTGCTAATTGATGCTTTGCTCTGCTGGAAAGTCCAAATCTTTTTGTCTGAGTTTGAAGACAAACCTTATATTTTTGTTCAAGAAGGTTTTAGTGAAGGCAGTGGATATTTGAAGGTTTAAATTACAGCATTTTTAATGCAATAAATAATTCTGAATCAGTTTCTCTGATTTTGCTATTTATGGAAATATTTTTATTTAGAGCATTTATTTACAGAAAATGAGAAATGGCTGAAATAACAAAAAAAGATGCAGAGCTTTCAGACCTCAAATAATGCAAAGAAAACAAGTTCATATTCATAAAGAGATTTTAAGAGTTCAGAAATCAATATTTGGTGGAATAACCCTGGTTGGTTTTTAATCACAGTTTTTTTCATGCATCTTGGCATCATGTTCTCCTCCACCAGTCTTACACACTGCTTTTGGATAACGTTATGCTGCTTTACTCCTGGTGCAAAAATTCAAGCAGTTCAGTTTGGTGGTTTGATGGTTTGTGATCATCCATCTTCCTCTTGATTATATTCCAGAGGTTTTCAATTTGGTAAAATCAAAGAAACTCATCATTTTTAAGTGCTCTCTTATTTTTTACAGAGCTCTTAAAACTTTATGAATATGAACTTGTTTTCTTTGCATTATTTAGTTTTTTCTTATTTCATCCATTTTTCATCCAAAGTTCCTAGAAAGTTCCTGGAAAGTTCCTAGTTCTTTTTGCCTAAAACCTGCTAATGCAATATTGCAAAACTCAATGCAAAACGACATACAGTCTCATTCATGCATACACACACATATATATATATATATATATATATATATATATATATATATATATATATATGATATAAATGACAGCTCTGTTCTGATTATCGTTTTCGGCTAGACGAGCCTCTCAGAAGAACTTCAATACATCTTTTCTAGTTGACAGACTTTGAGAGGGGGACAATCTCTGGACTGAAAGAAGCAGGATGGGCATTTTGATGAACTGCCCCCCATCTAAGCCATCCATCAGACACATCAGCCACCTTCCTCTGCAGTGGTTCCTTAAAACCACAAACCTGACTCTGAACTGATACAGACTGAAACCGTATCATTCTTACTGAAGAATCCAGGTTCTGTTTGAGATTTAAAGCTTTATTACAGTACAACTATCAATTTAATGCTGTGTTAAAATTTTTTGTCAATAAGTGAACAAGGAAGAAACAGGTGTTGGAGAATGAAACTGAAACACCTGGTTTTAGAGCACAATAATTGATTGTGGTGACGGACAGTTCTGGTGGAAACAGGAGAGTTGAGGTGCACATTGAATTCTGCGTGATTTGATCAGCCGTGGTTTTATGTTTTTTGGATACAATCCGGGTTAGCACCCGAACATCCCTTTCAGACAGCTTCCTCTTACAGCATCCACAGTTAATCCTGTTGGATGTGGTTGGTTTTTCTTGGTGGTATGCTGACATTACCCTGGATACCGTGGCTCTTGATGCATCACAAAGACTTGCTGTCTTGGTCACAGATGCTCCAGCAAGACGTGCACCAACAATTTGTCCTCTTTTGAACTCTGGTATGTCTCCCATAATGTTGTGTGCATTGCAATATTTAGAGCAGAACTGAGCTCTTACCCTGCTAATTGAACCTACACACTCTTACTGCTCTTACTGGTGCAATAATGTGCAATTAATGAAGATTGAACACCAGGCTGCTCCAATTTAGCCATGAAACCTAAAATCCCGCACTAAAATGATGACAGGTGTTTCAGTTTTATTCTCTCTAGAGTTATTTCATGAAATGTTAAAATCAAACTGGATTATCGAGACTTTTTTGATTTCTCAGAGATGCCCCATCAGTTTCTATTATCATATTAACCATCACCCAGAGTGAAAATGATGATCTGTGTAAAGGACATGATTCTACTGTTTCATGGAGCTCATAATTCAGAATGTTCTTCCTGACAAGTGTGTCAGAGTCACTGCAGGAGCCCTTGAGGAACAGTTCGCCTTGTCATTATGAAATATTCAATACCAGAAATTATATCAGAAATAGAGTCTCTTTATAGGGTACCAGTTCAGCAGAGCTGGATACAGTATGAATACAAAAATACAGGGAGAAATACATTAAAACAGGAAGAAATACAGGAATACAGAGAGAAATGCAGAAATAGAGAAGGAAATATAGGAATATGGAGAGGAATACGGGTGTCAGGGCCAGACAGGAAGGAGACTGGTGCAGATACAATAAAATAACTTTTATTAAAGTTATAGAGTAAACAGGGGTAGTCAACAGAAACAGGGTCAATACCAAAAATGCACAGTGTAGAGAAACCATACCATAAACGGAGGACAGTCCAGAGTTCATACACGGAAAGGCAGTATCACAGGTTAGGCAAAAATCCAAAGTACAATAAACAGTCCAGGTCATACACGGTAATCCAACACAAGGGAGCAGGCAAAAATCAAAGTCGGTAGAAAACAAAAACAGGATCATACACGGAAAATAGCAAGGGCAAGAGAAACGCTTTGTATAGTAGGATTTACCAAACAGATACTCGGCGAGGTGTGAGCGTGAGCATGGTCCTTAAATACTCTGAGTAATCAGTACTCGGGGCTTCCTGGTGGCGTCATGTGACGTGACATGTGATCGGGAGTGTGTGTTGTGTCATGGAGTGGTGCGTTCTGGGTATTGTAGTTGTTACTGTGAGAATCGCAGATAGAGCTGGATGTGGGAGACACAGACGTGCTTTCAGCACCAGACATGACAGTACCCTCCCCCTGAGGGCCCGGAGCGGAGGCAGAACGGGGCCGACCCCGGCGACGACCACCCGGCGGACAGGGAGTACCGGCGGGAGGTGCAGGTGTCGGAGCGGAGGTGCCAGACAGACGGGGCTCAC
This sequence comes from Astyanax mexicanus, assembly GCF_023375975.1. Taxonomy (NCBI): domain Eukaryota; kingdom Metazoa; phylum Chordata; class Actinopteri; order Characiformes; family Acestrorhamphidae; genus Astyanax; species Astyanax mexicanus. The sequence continues at coordinate 49,178,368 of NC_064419.1, read as the reverse complement.
CAGAGCGAGAAACCCGACGAGTTGGAGCAGAGGAGGTCGGAGGACGCTTGGGACGTCCACGGGGCCTAGGAGCAGGCTTACCAGGAAAACGAGCATGAAACTCCACGAGCAAGGCAGGGTCCAGCACGTCTTTGGCAGCCACCCAACAACGCTCCTCCGGACCATACCCCTCCCAATCGATAAGGTATTGGAGTACACCCCCACGTCTGCGTGAATCCAGCACCTCCCGGACAGAATACGTGGACGACCCCTCCCCCTCCACAGCCGCGGGTGGAACATCAGCCGGTGCAGCGTCAGCGAGCGGACCCGGGACCATAGGCTTGAGGAGAGATACATGGAAAGAATTATTAACACGATACTGAGGGGGTAACTCCACCTTGTAAGTAACTTCATTAATACGTGACAAAATCTTAAGAGGACCAATAAACTTAGGCAGGAGCTTTCTACAACTACCCTCAAACCTAAAGTCCCGGGTAGAGAGCCACACCCGATCTCCTGGTTGGTAGTCTGGGTTGTCACCACGGTGCTTGTCAGCACGCTCCTTGTACACGCGCAGTACCTCAGAGACTTTACGATGCGTGTCTTCCCACACCTGCTCACTGCGCTTCATCCATTCATCCACAGCCGGCACATCAGTGGACACCGCTGTCCAAGGAGCTAGAGGAGGCTGAAAACCCAGAACACACTGAAAGGGGGTGAGGCCAGAGGTAGTGTTAACTAGGGAGTTTTGTGCTATTTCAGCCCAGACGAGGTATTGTGACCAATCAGTGGGATGTTTGAAGCAGTATGTGCGGAGGAATTTCCCGAGTTCCTGATTAACCCTCTCACATTGACCGTTACATGTAGGGTGGAACCCAGAAGTGAGACTGACATGTACACCGAGATGTTCAAAAAATGCCTTCCACACACGAGAAGTAAATTGAGGACCACGGTCAGACAAAATATCTTCGGGGATACCAAAGTGTCTAAATACATGCATATAAATAGCTTGAGCAGTTTGGAAGGCAGTAGGCAGAGCTGGGAATGGAATAAATTTAACCCCTCTAGAGAAACGATCAACAATAGTGAGAACTGTAGTATAACCCTCAGATACAGGCAGATCAGTAACAAAATCAACCGCTATATGCGACCAAGGTCTCTCAGGTACAGGGAGAGGTAGTAGCTTACCGGCTGGAAGGGTTTTAGGCGTTTTACATTGCGCACAGACAGAGCAGGAGGTAACGAAAGAGTGAACATCAGCACGCATAGAATCCCACCAGTAACGGGCAGAGAGTAATTGTAACGTGCGTGTGACACCAGGATGACCAGAGGTTAAAGCGGAATGAGCCCAGGTGATGAGCCTGTCTCGAAACTGAACGGGTACGAACGTTTTACCCTGAGGACAGTCCTCAGAATTGGGCTGATTAGCGTTACTTTGGCGAATCTGATCGTCTAACTCCCATTGAATGGTTGCGATCTGAACAGAGGGAGGAAGAATGCGTTCAGCCTCCTGGGGCTGGGATGCGCTGTCCACAGTGCTGTAAACCCTGGACAGCGCATCAGCTTTAGTATTACGGTTTCCCGGACGGAACGAGATCGAGAAGTTAAATCTAGAGAAAAAAAGAGACCAACGTGCTTGTCTCGGATTAAGTCGTTTAGCCGTGCGGAGGTATTCCAAATTCTTGTGATCAGTATACACAGTGAACGGATGAACGGACCCCTCCAGCCAGTGACGCCATTCTTCTAGAGCTAATTTCACAGCAAGAAGTTCCCTATCCCCTATCCCATAGTTACGCTCCGCAGGGGAAAGCTTGCGTGAGAAGAAGGCTACAGGAAACAATTTGGGTGGCGACCCACTACGCTGAGAGAGAACCGCGCCAACACCCGATTCGGAAGCGTCCACTTCCACTACGAAGGGAAACTCGGGATTAGGGTGCCTAAGTACAGGGGCTGAAGTGAACGCAGCTTTCAGCTCACTGAAAGCGCGATCTGCTTCGGTTGACCACTTCAGGATTTTAGCAGCCCCCTTAGTGAGAGCAGTCAGGGGCGCAGCAATGGAGCTAAAGTTACGGATGAACCGCCTATAAAAATTAGCGAAGCCAAGGAATCGCTGGAGTTCTTTAATGGTCTGGGGCACTGGCCAATTAGTAACGGCAGTTACTTTCTCATCGTCCATAAGGACACCGGAGGAACTGATAACGTAGCCGAGAAATGTGACCCTTTGAGTGTGGAACTCACATTTCTCGGCTTTGGCAAACAGACTATGTTCTCTCAGGCGTTGGAGAACTTGGCGGACATGCTGAATGTGTGTGGGGAGATCTGGTGAATAGATAAGGATATTGTCTATAAAAAGGACAACAGAGTGATTAATGAGATCGCGAAAGATGTCATTCATAAACGACTGGAATATAGCTGGGGCGTTAGCGAGACCGTAGCTCATGACCAGGTATTCATAGTGGCCGTTGGTGGTGGAAAACGCCGTTTTCCATTCGTCACCTTCCCTGATGCGAATGAGATTATAAGCGCTACGGAGATCGAGTTTGGTGAAGTACACGGCATTACGTAACTGTTCGAGAGCTGCTGGGATTAACGGGAGCGGGTAAGCGAACTTTTTAGTAATGTCGTTTAAGCCTCTGTAATCTATGCAGGGTCTCAAACCCCCATCCTTCTTCTTCACGAAGAAGAAACCTGAACCAACTGGGGATTTGGATGGGCGAATGAAACCCTGCGCAAGAGCTTCACTAACATACTCTTCCATAGCCTTCTCCTCATCACGAGACAATGGGTACACACGAGCTTTGGGCAGTACAGAACCCTCTATTAAATCAATAGAGCAATCATAGGGGCGATGCGGAGGTAACTCAGTAGCTTTAGCTTTACTAAACACATCAGAAAAATCATAGTACTCGGAGGGAATATCAGGGGTATCTACAGAATTAGGGCTTTCGACAGAAGTAGATTGCAAAGAGAGTGAAATTAAAGATAAACAGTTCTCACGACAGAAAGGAGACCAGGCAGTGATGTCTCCCAGGCTCCATGAAATGACGGGGTCGTGTGTCTTTAGCCATGGCGCTCCCAAAACCAGTGGATGTTCTGTGCGTGGGAGCACATAGAGAGAGAGCTGTTCCACATGTAGAGCGCTGGCTTGAAGGGTGAGAGGAAGAGTCTGCAGGGTCACAGGTTTGGAGCGTACAGTCTCTCCATCGATGGCATGGATGGAGATCGACTTGGAGAGAACTTTCGTGGGTATGGCGTGCTCCTCCACCAAATCCAGGCTGATAAAGTTCCCCTCCGACCCAGAATCTACAAGCGCTGAGACACAAAAAACATCCGTTGGAGTGGTAATAATAACAGGCAACACGAAACATTTTTCTTTAAGTTTAGAAACAGGGGTACATACCACGTTAGCGCGTGGAGTACTCTCCACGCGCTGTCCCAGAGCAGACGCTTGAGCAGAATTGGGCCGGAGTTCACAGTTAGCCCTTAGATGATCTGGACCACCACAATAGAGGCACAGGTGAAGGCGTATGCGACGCTGCCTCTCAGCGACGGATAGTCTGGATCGTGTGATGTCCATGGGCTCAGGGCTGGGTGCAGGCGCAAATTCCGGAACTGGATTCCCGGACTGGAGTAGTGCAGGGCGAACCGCAGGAGTGTGGCTAACAGCTTTGGGCTTACGGGAAAGGAGCTGATCCAGACGGATAGACAGAGCGATCAGCTGATCCAGGGTGAGTGAGTCGTCCTTGCATGCAAGTTCTCTTTGAATCTCAGGGTTAAGTCCGTGTCGAAACATGGAGATGAGAGCAGGGTCGTTCCAACCGCTGCTAGCCGCTAACGTACGGAACTCCAGAGCGAAGGCTGCCACAGATAGTTTACCTTGCTTCAAGGTAATCAGAAGCTCTCCACTAGATTGCCCATAGCGTGTATGATCAAAAACGCTGCGAAAAATAGACAAAAAAGTGTCGTAGCTGGATTCAGAAATGTTCTCCCAAATAGCTGTAGCCCAGTCCAAAGCCTTGCCAGACAGTCGAGAAATTATAAACCCGATTTTAGCTTTATCAGAAGCAGGAGGTGAGTTGCTAAAAAACACGGAGCACTGGAGCAGAAACCCATTACATTTCTCAGTGTTTCCGTCATAGACTTCGGGTTTACACACAGCGAAAAAGGGAGTAGTGGTTTTGTTAGGGCTGGCTACAGGACTAACCACTGGGCTAGGGTTCTGGGTGGACAAACCCCGGAGGTGACTCATAATCTCGGCTAGCTGCTGCTGTTGGTTAACCTGGTGGCGTGCTAGCTCGTCAACAGCTTGGGTCACACCAGCGAGCGTTTGCTGGTGCTGACCTAAAAGCCGACCCTGGTTAGCCAAACCAGACTTAATAGACTCTGTATCCGCAGTCTCTGTCATTACGGCCGAGTATCTTGTCAGGGCCAGACAGGAAGGAGACTGGTGCAGATACAATAAAATAACTTTTATTAAAGTTATAGAGTAAACAGGGGTAGTCAACAGAAACAGGGTCAATACCAAAAATGCACAGTGTAGAGAAACCATACCATAAACGGAGGACAGTCCAGAGTTCATACACGGAAAGGCAGTATCACAGGTTAGGCAAAAATCCAAAGTACAATAAACAGTCCAGGTCATACACGGTAATCCAACACAAGGGAGCAGGCAAAAATCAAAGTCGGTAGAAAACAAAAACAGGATCATACACGGAAAATAGCAAGGGCAAGAGAAACGCTTTGTATAGTAGGATTTACCAAACAGATACTCGGCGAGGTGTGAGCGTGAGCATGGTCCTTAAATACTCTGAGTAATCAGTACTCGGGGCTTCCTGGTGGCGTCATGTGACGTGACATGTGATCGGGAGTGTGTGTTGTGTCATGGAGTGGTGCGTTCTGGGTATTGTAGTTGTTACTGTGAGAATCGCAGATAGAGCTGGATGTGGGAGACACAGACGTGCTTTCAGCACCAGACATGACAACGGGAGTACAAGGGAATAAGACATGAATATGGAAAGAAAATATATGAATACGGAAACAAGTACAGGAATACGGAGAGAAATAAGGGAATACTGGGAGAAATACAGGAATACAGATTGCAATAGAAGACAGAAATTACGGAATAAGGAAATACTGGGGAAAATACAGGAATATGGAGAGCAATGTAGATATACAGGAACACAGATTCAGAGATACAGAAATATGGAGAGAAGACAGGATTACAGGAATATGGAAAGCAATACAGGAATACAGAGGGAGAAATACAGGAATACGAAGAGAAGACAGAAATACAGGAATATAAAGGAAGAAATACAGGAATACAGAGTGAGAAATAAAGGAATACGGAGGGAGAAATACAGGAATACGAAGAGAAGACAGAAATACAGGAATATAAAGGAAGAAATACAGGAATACAGAGGGAGAAATAAAGGAATACGGAGGGAGAAATACAGGAATACAGAGTGAGAAATAAAGGAATACGGAGGGAGAAATACAGGAATACGGAGGGAGAAATACAGGAATACGGAGGGAGAAATAAAGGAATACGGAGGGAGAAATACAGGAATACGGAGGGAGAAATACAGGAATACGGAGGGAGAAATAAAGGAATACGGAGGGAGAAATACAGGAATACGGAGGGAGAAATACAGGAATACGGAGGGAGAAATACAGGAATACGGAGGGAGAAATACAGGAATACGGAGGGAGAAATACAGGAATATAATGGAATAAATAAAGGAATACTGACGGAGAAATAAAAGGAATACGGAAAGAGAAAGAAAAGGAATACGGAGGGAGAAATACAGGAATACGGAGGGAGACATAAAAGGAATACGGAGGGAGAAATACAGGAATACGGAGAGAGAAAGAAAAGGAATACAGAGGGAGAAATACAGGAATACGGAGGGAGAAATACAGGAATACGGAGGGAGAAATACAGGAATACAGAGTGAGAAATAAAGGAATACGGAGGGAGAAATACAGGAATACAGAGGGAGAAATACAGGAATATAATGGAATAAATAAAGGAATACTGACGGAGAAATAAAAGGAATACGGAAAGAGAAATAAAAGGAATACGGAAAGAGAAAGAAAAGGAATACGG